>NC_071120.1:445000-537500 GCF_024256425.1 Clarias gariepinus | reverse complement strand
CCGTTAGGGGTGGAGTAACACACTTGGACTTACATCAATGAGTCCTTCCGCTTGCGTGAGCTCACAGACGCCCCTGATTGGCTGTAGAGACGTGATTAACATGGGAGCACTGAGTACCTCTCATCCCTCCCCTCTGAGAGTCTCAGCCAATCAGCTCTCTCTAGACCTCCGGCTGCGAGAGGTTACAGCATCACCCGGGGATCGAACTAGCGATCTCCAGATGATAGGGTGAGAACTTTACCACTGTGTCACTCAGAGGCTCAAATCAATATTCTTTATCTTTAACAACAATAAATCTAAAGAAAAAAAGTGTAGTAAACTGTCCTGCTCGAAGAGAGGGTGTTCATGGGGAATCTGCAGG
Source organism: Clarias gariepinus (assembly GCF_024256425.1). NCBI lineage: Eukaryota > Metazoa > Chordata > Actinopteri > Siluriformes > Clariidae > Clarias > Clarias gariepinus. The sequence goes on along the minus strand of NC_071120.1, from coordinate 537,139 downwards.
AGCATTGGGGATAAGAATTGTGGACACAGTGGGGGACACCTGGAGCACTCCTTACACACCCTGTAGTAACTTAATGACCGTCTGCATGTACACACAACTTTATTATAGAGTGTATGTTTCTAAATCCTGTCACAGCCGTGTTCCATAAACTAGAGTTGGGAGTAGATATGGTTAACGTCAATGAGTTAATAAAACTGGGTAATTTTTATATGAGCCGCATTCAAGTCAAAGTGGGACTTTTGATTGTATAGTAAGAACTCTCTATAAATCGTCTGCTACTCTAGTGCACTTACCCTGTGTTTCACTAGTGATTAGTCACCATCAAGGGAGGAAGTTTTCTCAGCACTGTGTCTAAGAGTCTCATCATTGTACTGTTTAAGTCCCAGTTTGTAGGTTTTATGATGTATGTTATTCCAAAAGTTATGGATATGAATGTAAGTAGCATTTTGCCCGTCTGGTCACCTTTACAGTTACAGTCACACTTGTAATTACTGTAACTTGTACAGAAACATTCTCGAGACAGACAGAGGGAGAGAGAGAGAGAGAGAGAGATAGATAGATAGATAGATAGATAGATAGATAGATAGACTTTATTGATCGTTTGGGGGAAATTATTGCGTAACAGCAGCAGATTACACACACAGTAGTAGAGGGTAAAAAGCAGAATGTAATTATAACTTAGTGCGTACAGTACTGGTATACTGTAAATTAATAGAGTATTGCAGATGATGCTACATAGAAAAACTGAGTGCAAACGGTCAATTCAAAAAAGAAAAGAAAATGAAATGTGCAAAGTGTCAGTGTACACTACACTACAGTGTACAGTATGTGTGTGTAAAGGGAAGGGAAGGTGAATATGTATATAAGTTACTATCATCATCCGCTACATAGAGGTGATGGTTGTACAGCGCGATGGCGAACAGTAGGAATGAGTTCCTGAGCCGTTCTCTTTGTGATGGTGAAGGTGGATCAGTCTGTTAGAGAATGAACTCCACTGTCTCTGTATGGGATCATGTAGTGAGTGGGTGGACACTTGTCACTTCACCAGAAGTGTCACTTCTCAGGCATGGAGTGAAGCATGGTACCTTTGGTCTCAGTGTCCTCTCTACATTTAGTCTGTCCAGCCAATTTAAGACATCTGTAAAGATCCAACAGTTTACGCGACTCTGATGAGTGTGTAATGTTTTAGATGTGTGACTCATTAGACTCTTATAGAAGACACTCCTTTCACACACATAGTAAGTGTATAATGTCTCCGTCAGATGTGGTGTCTCAGGGACCGTTTAGTTACATACAGGATGTTATTCACAAAATAAACCAGGTTTAGAGTTTAGACCTCATGTCGTGTCAAATTTAGCAAATAAATGTTTCATTAAAAATGTCAGTGTGTGTGTGTGTGTGTGTAATAATAATGTCATAATAATTCAATCTCAGTAAAATGTGTCTCACAGTTCATCTATTTTAGTGAGGTCTAAAATGAATTCCCTCTTCATCTCACATTCACAGTCTCCTGTCCTCTCTTCTCATCTTTCCTTTTACTTTTGTCTCGTCTTTACTCCTGTCCCTCTTATTTCTGACACCTTCCCGTCTGTTTACTTATTCAATCTTCTCCTCTTTTCCTCCCTCCTTCTTGTCCTTTCTGCTTTCTTTTTCCATTGTCTTTTTTCTCTTCTCTTGTTTTGCTCTTTTCATTTTTTCCTTTATATGGAGTGTGATGGATGAAACAGTACACACACACAATGCTCTCATTGTGTTTTTCTTGCTCTCAGTTTTCACCCAAACGCCCCGAAGCTTCTCCCTCTACAGTTCTTTAGAGTGAAGCCTCAGACTTTCTCTGACTCTCCAGTATGAGGGAGAAGGAAACTAATCACAGTCTGATCCAGGGACCTGTTGTTCCCACTTGTGAACCATGAAGGAGGGGGAGGGGGGGTGACAAAGGTGTGAGGGTGCTTTGCTGGTGACACGGCTGGTACCTTAAATTGAGTGCACACTACCACAACGTTTTGCAGCAACATTCCTTCCCATCTGGTTTGCACTTAGTGGGACATTATTTATTTTCCAACCGGACAATCACTCCTCTACACACACCAAACACACACCTAGGTTATGTAAGAGCCATTTGTCCCAGAAGAAGAGTGACCCGGCCTCCACAATCACCATTTGAGATGCTTTCAGATGAGTCGGACCGGAGAGCGAAGGAAAAGCAGCCAACCAGAACACACCACCTCTGGGAACTCCTACATTCATAACAGAAGTAACACTAACAGTTACTGTATATAATCACAGTATGGAACTGATCTGCTAAAACAGTTGGCTTTAGATTTCTATGATCATATCACATCTTCTATACACTTTATCCTGTATACAGGGTCACAGAGGCTTTGAGCTCCTGTCTCAGGAGACTTAGGGCACGAGGTGGGGTACACCCTGGGTGGGGTGCCAGTCCATCTCAGGGCATACACATGTACACACACTCACACGCTCATTCACTTATTACAGGTAATTTGGGAACACCAACTATCCTAATCTGCATGTCTTCGGACTGTGGGAGGAAACCGGAGAACATGGAGGAAACCCAATAGCACAGCAAACTCCACACACAGACCCGAGGGGGGATTCGAACAGGCGACAGTGCTAACCACTACGTCACCGTGCTGCAAGTGTAAGTGACTAAAGTTAAGAGCTGCTTCTGATCACTAACAGGACAGGTTCGACCTCAACAGAGACCCAGCGCCATGTTCTGATCAATACCCCCATCTAGAGGCTGTTCTGTGGAACTGCAGCATTTTCCTTTATTCCTCTGTTAAAGTGAATGTTTTTTTAATTAGACATTTCTTTAATCCAATCTAAACCTTAATCTGGACACACACACACGCACACACACACACTTTATGCATCTTTTGGCTTCCATGTCAACTCTTACAGAACCCTTTTGACAATATAATTTTTACCCCACGGGATCGACACCTGCTGAAAAACTAAACTGCAATTTTAACTGTGTGAGCTTACAGATGCCCCTGATTGACTGTAGAGCCGTGATTAATGTGGGAGCACTGAGTACCTCTCATCCCACCCCCCTGAGAGAGCTTGGCCAATCAGCTTTCTCTAGACCTCTGGCTGCGAGAGGTTACAGCATCACCCGGGAATCGAACCAGCGACCTCCGGATGATAGGGCAAATGCTTTACCACTGCGCCACTCAGAGGCATGCGCGTAATTTGACACAGTGCCAGTTCACACACTCTTTCTCTCTTTTGCCTTTACTGTGTGTGTGTGTGTGTGTGTGTGTGTGTGAAGCACCCCTCTCTGCTTTACACACACACAAAGATACTAAAGGCGGAGGAGAGAAAGAGGGAGTGTGTAAACGGTGTCAAATTACGTGCGCGCACACACTCCGCAGAGCAAGAAAGAGAAACACACACACACACACACACACACACACAGAGTCTACGTGCACAAACGGAAACACTTATCTGTCAGGATTTATTTTTACTTTTTTTAAACGTAAAGTCCAGGTTAATTTGTTTTATTTTTACTGTGAAACGAATAATTTGAGTTTCCATTATTTCTTATGGAAAAAAAAAATTTGGTTTACGAGTGTTTTGGAATACAAGCCCACTTCCGGAACGAATTATGCTCGTAATCCGAGGTTCCACTGTATTATTATTTAGGGGGCAATTACTTTTTCACATAGGCCCAGGCAGGTTTGGGCAGGTTTTTCCCTTAATAAATAAAATTTAAAAACTTAATATTTGCGTAATGTAAGTTAGTTTAATGATCTCAATCATTTAACTGTGACAAATATGCAATAAAGAAAAAGGCAGGGGGCTAATACTTTTTCACAACACTGTACATATAACTGAGTAAAGTTCCACTTAATAACCATGGAGATACAGTAGCGTTGATACAAACAGTTTTTCTGTGATGCTTACGACACTGACACGCTTTAGCTGATGGATAAAAGTCAACAGTTAGAACCTCAACAAAGTGTTACATTTATCTATTATATAAATATACAGGTAATGGTGATTTAAATAATATTTAAATAAAGATGGGGTTCCTTTTAAATCTGGTTCCTCTGAATGTTTCTTCCGCCTGTCGCCTCTGTGAGTTTGTCCCTCCCACTGTCACCTCCAGCTCGTCCATCAGGGACAAACTGATGTAGTTATTAACTGATCAGTACAAACTGATTTAGTTATTACATACATTTTATATATTTTTTATTTTATCTATAATTCCCCTAATCAGAAAAAAAACTTTAGTATATTACAAATATGTTTAAATCTTCTATAATACATTACAAACACTAAAAAACTAAATGTACCATCAGTTAATATTTAAAAAGTTTACTTAACATCATGCTTTTACCAATATTTGAAATTTAACTTTAAACACTTTAAAATAATTACATTATATTACACTTTCCAGAACTATATGTTATAGAAAAATTGCTCTAATTGCAGCAGCGTTATAACTTTTCCAGCCAATCAGAAACTGGAGGAGGACACGTTCTGACTTCCTGTTTCCAGCCGGCTCCACGCTCCTCTGATTCCACTTCTAGCGCGCTTCATCATTGTGTGCATTAGTTTGTATCATTATTTAATTTCCCTCGGCATAAGGTAAATTTTTTTGTAAATGGCTTTTGTTATGTAGTTTAAAATTAAATACATAGTTTAAACTTTAGAATGTATTGTCTAATGTGTTTTAGCTGAATCTTGATGTACTCGTATTTCACTTCTAGTGAAAAAGCTCTGCAGCTCTTACTGTGTTTTCAGCGTCTCTGTGTAACAGCTAGAATCAACACACCAGGTTTAAACTAGTACTGTTAAATTCAATAATGACGCCTGTCTTTGTTCAGACAACAGTTTATATTTTTGTTTTGCATGTGTGTTGGTGAGACAACCTGAAGTCCTATAAGTCTTACAAATAAACTATACAGCAGGTAATCAACCAGAATGCCTATTACTGTCGCGCTTACTGACGCGTAAAAATGACAGTGGCCAAGAAAATCAGTTGCATTTTAAAGTAATTCGTGAAATGACCGCCGGATGGCGCAAAGTATATTTAAAATAAAAGTAAGTCATAAAAAAGTCATAACAAAATGTTGTATCGAAGAAATATTAATAATAGTGATGGTAATTTCCACGAGTACTTTACACAACAAACATGAAAAATCTGAACCAGAGCTATTGATATTTACTGTACAATAATGAGTAAAAAATAAACATTGGTTAAATGTTGTTTAGATCAAGTTTACCAGCTGACAATTTGATTTGTACAAAGAATAATTATATAGCGTATCTCTGTATCTGTTTATTGTTATTTAAGTTCTGGGTTATTTCAGGTACTTTAGACACATTGTTGTGTCGCTCATGTTGGGTCAGGGCCGGCCCAAGCCTTCAGGGGCCCTAAGCAGAACTTTATTTAGGGGCCCCTCTGTGCCACCAACATGACTAATTATTGTCAATCCTTTATTATTCGCACACTATAAATCTAACACTCCGAATATAAATGTTTTTTTTTCGTAGCTGTGTTGTTTACATCATACCAATGTTTTTACTCTTGTTATGATCTTTAATTGTAACAGTAGTAAAACCACAGGAGTAGTCAGGTGTTATTTTGCACTTTAACATTCAAAGTCTTGCAGTACCACTTAGCATACTTAATGTGGTGTACTGAAAAGTGGCAAAATAAACTAGTAGACAATACTCTTACTGTAAACACTTTAATTATTTTAATTATTTTTTTTGCAACATGTAAAAAGTGCAATGCAATCAACTACAAATAAAATAAATAATAAAATATAAAGCTAAATACCAAAGAACTACAAGTTAGTTAAATACAAACAGGATATCTTTATATGAAAAGACAAACTAACTCAACTTTACATTCCACCTCAATATTTCAATTTCCTTAGAATTTGTGTTTCCTTGCTTTTCTGGAGGCAAAGTCGTTTATGATGTCATTATAAGATATCTGATGGGCAATTTTGTTATTAATACTAATTAGTGCAAGTCCACTCAGTCTTTCTTGGGCCATGGAAGATCTCAAATAGTTTTTGATCAGTTTGGGTATGGAAAAGCTCCACTTCGCAGATAATAATAATAATAATAATAATAATAATAAATTTTATTTAACGGTGCCTTTCATGGCACTCAAGGACACCTTACAGTCAAAGTATAAGTACAATGGTTTAAAAACAAAACAGACAGAAAACTGCATTACATAAAAGCCTGTCTAAACAAACAGGTTTTTGGACGAGATTTAAAAACTGGGAGACTTGGACTGCTGCGGACCTCGACAGGAAGTCAGTTCCATAAAAAAGGTGCCACATAACCAAAAGCTCGAGACCCCATAGAGACTGTCCGTGTACGTGGACGAACGAGTGTAATTGCAGAAGCAGACCTTAAATCACACGACGGGATATGTTTATCGAGAAGGTCCAAAAGATATGAAGGTGCCAAGTTGTTTAGTGCTTTGTAGGTTAAAGGTAGTACTTTAAAATCTACACGGTATTTAACGGGGAGCCAGTGCAGATGGAACAGTCACAGGGAGAGCAACCCAAAGATTTGGGTACAACTCACAGATCTCATTTTGAGAGAGGTAAGTCAGGTCAAATGCAGTCATCTTTTCTTGGGGGAGTTCTGGAAGACTCTCCATCAGCCTCTTCTCCACAGGTGAGTTTGTCTCCAAGAAGCTTACACTGGTCCATCAGTGTCTGTAAATCAAGCTGGCTAAAGCTGAGGAGCACTCCAAAGTTGTCCTCAACTTCCCTTAGAGACTAAATGCGGTCCGCCAAAGACTGAACGCAACAGTCTACCACAACATTAAAAAATGATACTTCCAGTCTTTTCATTGCATCACTTTGTGGCTCATCAGCTGCCTCATAGGCAAAGTGGCTTTTTGTGGACCGTAGCCTCTTCTCCTTCAGCACTGCCTCAGTGTTCTTTTGTTTACAAATCTCTTTTGCTGAGACCTGTGCATCCACAAAACCACTTGTCCTATAACTATGTAAATTTTCCTTATTTTTCTTAATGAGACCCACTGCAACATCAAGCTGCATGTTGGTTGATTGAAGGTGCTTGATTGTGGTGTTAATTCTGGAGAGAATGTCATACCAGATGACACAGCAAATCTAAAATCTAAATGAACCAATTTCTTCAGCAAGACTGTTGGCCTCAACTTTCACTGTGGAGTCTTTAGTCTGTTCTCTGACCTCCAACAAAGCTTCTCTCACCTTGCCTGCTTAGGAGCGTAAAGGTTCAATACTGTTCACCCGCCTCTCCCATCATGTTTTACTCCAAGATTTTAGTGTGACATCCACATACTTCTGCAAGATGGCCCATCTTTTAGGAGACCCTGAGAAGAGTCTGTTAAGTTTTTCCACATTTCCAAAAAAACAAGTGGCATCCTTGGATGCTTTAGCAGCATCTAAAACCATCAGATTTAATGTATGTGCTCCACAAGGCACATAAAAAGCACATGGATTTTTTTCTAGCAGCCTAACCTTTTGTATTTTGCACACCTTTATTTCTACCCTTCATGTTTTCACCATTGTCGTAAGATTGTCCCCTACAGTCCTGGAAAGGGATGTTCAATTCTTCAAGCCATTTAAGAATTAGTGTGGACAAGCCTAGACCAGTAGATTCAGGAGCTATTAGAAATCCCAAGAAGTGTTCCTTTATCTCTGGTGTTTTGCCAAGATTTACAGTGTACACAACAACAGATATATGTTCTTGGTGACCAACATCTTGGGTGCAATCCATTATTATGGCATAATATTTTAAATCTTTGATTTCTGCCACTATTGTGTCCAGTATTTTGTCACTGACACAGCTTATCAGCTCATTTTGGATAGTTTTCCCTAAGTATGTGATATGCTGTGCTCCACTGTCAATTCGTCCTACATGATCCCTCGAATCAAATTTAGGTAACAGTTCCACTTCTTTTAGAAAGTTCCCATTGTTTTTCTGATGTAATGTATCAACAGATCTCCTGAATGCTAGATTTCTTTCTGCCAAGGACTGAATAATACTGATTAGGCGTGTGAGAACATCTCTTCAATGATTCTTTTCTGCCTCCAAGAGGGCCATTTCAGCCTCATCACTAGTTTTCCACTTTAAAAGACGGAGTGCAAAATCCTTCCATTTCACCATGTTGTTGCAGTGATCGAGGCTATTTTCATGCTGTTTCAGTAGTGCACCTATATTGACCCAATCCTGTTGTCCCTCTGTTGCCAGTTTTGTGGACTTCTTGGAGAACAATTTGCAGCAGAAGCAGTAGACTGCATAATTTGTTTTTAAATCAGTAAGCCAGCTCCGCTTGATTTTTTCTCCATTAATTAGCTGTTGGTATGTGTAGTGGTAGTGGAAGCTTCGACCATCAGGTTTTTTAGGGAATGTGAAGTTTTCCTTTATTAGCAATGGTCCTCTACTTACAAGATTAGTCCTTTTAGAGTCAGACAGGATAGATGACCACTCAGCTGGGTCAACTGGAGGAGCCGCTGATCCATGGTGTAGGCTGGAAGTAGCTGAGGGAGTAGATGTGACTTCGATCCCAATGGCCACAGAACTAGAATAAAAAATTATATATAGAAATATTAATCAGAGGATATTCTACAGTAAACTGAGCAAACACACAGTGCTACTAACTTACCTGCCACGTCCACTGAGGTTGAAACAGACATAGAAGGAACTGTAGGATAAGTGGATAAAGGGGCTGGGGAGTGCTCCTCACCTGCAGAGGATGTACCTTATTAAAGATAAAAATAATAATAATTATTATAAAAATATAATAATATAAAATAAATGTAGCCATGTTAGATTTTATACTGAAAGGTGATGCTATCTGCCAAAAAGGTATAAACAAATTGATCTATGTTTTTTTTAAACTCACATGGAATATCATCATCAGCTGTAGCACTGGTACTTGAGGCAGGTGGCATTGGTTGTGCCCCACCTCCAAAATATTTCAACAGTGCTCCTAAAAAGTTTCATAAGAGTATAGTTGAATAAACAGAATGTTATTTTAACAGAAAAGCTATTTCAACAACAATAACAACAAAGAACAGTTATTTTAACATCAACCTATATGGCACCGCAGCAAACCATCTGTACACCTTAAACATTAAGACATAATGATATAATAACACAGACCCCAAACGTAGGCCAGTCCAGTGTGAGTAATGTTAAACTGTTATCAGTAGCAAAGTTATAAAACAGAAGCTTATCTTTTATTATGCATCGGTAATTTTTTGTCTGTTTCATCCTTTGCACGAGCATGAATTGACGAGCTGTTAGCTGTAATTGAGGCACTTTTTCCCTAGAGGTGGGCGTGGTTATATACATCACTCAATGAGACATTGAAATGTCCTTATAAATAAACTGATGAAAACAATTTGACAGCGTCAGTCTTTGAGAGCAGCTACTCCTGCTCATACAGAATCCATTTTTAATAATTGATGTCAGAGAGTTTTTTCAAAGGAGATGATGCAGACCTTTAAAGGGGACACATGCTGGATCTCTGGATCTCATCTTCAAGCAAAGGTTGTACAAAGAAAGTAATGTGGAATAATTGATCCTACTAGTTTCTGGCTACAGACTGAGCCTAAGACTGTTCTAACCAAGGCAGCACTACACATCTTCACCATGTGATCTACTTATAGCTGTGAGTCAGCGTTCTCTACTATGAGCATTATTAAAACTAAGTAAAAGTATTTGTTTAATATTTGGAGACTGTGTTTCTCAGCAATGTCCAAAAAAAAAAGGGAGAGGTGAGTCAGAGAAATACAAAAATAAATAAATAAATATCAAGGACATTTAAATTTTGAGGTCTTTTTTTAAATATTTTTTCATTTGTATTTATGTGATTCTATTTTCTGTTTAAACAAATGTGCTTGTGATTGTTCTACTTTAGCTTTATTATTGAATAGTTATTTATTTGTCTAACATTAATTTAAAGATTGTTGTTTGTGTTCCAGAAATTTAGCAAAGTTCAAATTGTTAATAAATACAATTTAAACGCTATGAAATGCTTATTTATAGACTTAAAAATGACTGCGTATATACTGTAAAGAACTGAATCCTAACATAAACATGAAATTCAGACCTAAGCTCGAAGAAACATTTATTGATTGTACATTCTTCAATTTTAATTCAGCTTTAGTTTATTGGCACCACATTTGTAATACAGAGTATAGAAATGCGTACTACATGATACAGTTAAAAAATATATATTTTATTAATCACAAAGTGTACTTTTTTAACAGGAATTGGAGAGAAGTAAAACAGCATGCTAATGCTAATATATTCATGGTATTTTATTTGTGTATTCATAACACACATAACTAACAATAGCAAATAAGCTATTAATTGTAAAAATAGCTGTAATGTGCTTCAAGATATACTTTAATTTCATTAATCAATGTGTCAGGGATTTACATTAGTACATACACAGCCATATACTTTGTTAAGTGTATTTAAGGTTGTTCCACTTTAGTACATAAAAGTACAGGTAAACCTTGGATTGAGAGCATAATTGGTTCCGGAAGCGTGCTTGTATATCAAAACACCTGTATATCAAAGCGAATTTCCCCATAAAAAATAAAATGAATTAACCTGAATTTTACCTTTGAAAAGAATTATGGCTGCTGTAATCAAGACCAGAGAGAGGGGAAGTGGGTTGATGTGTGGGACAACTTTCACTAAAACCCCACGCGAGTGCACACACACAAACACAAAATAAAAGATGTTGACTATACGACCAAGCAGAGGGGACAGTTACCCACAATTCCGCAGCATGAGAGAGAGAAGAACTATTGGCTCAATTGTGATCACGTGATGCCTGGCGTTAAAACAAGAAGGGCATGCGTGATACGTGATACTCGGTATATCAAGACTTGCTCGTTTATTAAGTCAAAATCCATTAAAATGTTTTGCCCGTCTTGGGCAACACTCACAAACCGGGTTACTTGCAATCCAAGGGTCTACTGTAAATTTAATAGTGTGCTTTTGTGTAATTTAATTACAACTTAAACACAATAGAAAAAATTTTTTTTTTTTAAATTGCTAGTATACTAATCATTGGTCTGGCTTCAAGTACACTTAAGTATGCTTTGGCATGCTAGGATTTAACACACTTAGCATACGTTTTTTTCACCTGGGATTGTATTCCTGTAAAGCTGCTTAGTGACAGTGAAAAAATGCTATACAAATAAAATTGAATTGAAATGAACAGAGAAAGAAACAAAACTGAGAGACTGAAGTCTCAATAGCAACTACACTTAAAAGAAGTGGCAACAAACCTTCATGTCATTAACCTAAAAACAGAGAATGGTTAAATTTAATTGCAAACATGCAAAGAACTGATTTAAGCCAAAAGCTATGAAAATAAAGATCCAAGCAGGCGATGAAGTGATGACTAATCAGTGGTTTCTGGATGTTGAACCCTCGCTGTAACTGAAACATAATTTATATATGAACTGCTCCTCATTCCATCATTCTGAAGCTTAAATCCTACGCCTGATATTTTAGAAGTCTCAGTACTGAACAACGTCACAGTGTTCATTTTCTTCTTGTTTTATACCGCGATACAATGCAGAAACTTTACTTTCAGTTGCTGAAAAGAAAGGCTCCAACCTGATGTCATTAGGTTGTCTGATGTTTTCCTGCAGCTGTTTGTTTGCTACTTGAAGAACATATGTCAGGTTTTTTTGACATTCAAAGTGCTGAACTATGTCAGATCTTCTTCTCTCGCTGCACTGTATGAAGATGCGCACCAGAACAGGGAGCATTGGCAGGCCGTATTCCATTACACTCCTCGTTTCCCTTCTTTCTCCTTCATAAACATATCCACCGGTGTGAATGCCAATCAGGTTACAGTGCTCGTCAAACACGGGTGAACCAGATGATCCATGGAAGAAACAGGAATTATAAGTGATCTGGGATTTATGGATTGCCCAATCATCAGCCAGGCAACGTTTTGTTATAACACGAAAAACATGAAGGTTTGGGGTCTTTTCAAGGTGTCTCTCTACTGCTTGTGGAATGTCCTCATTTGCAATAATAAAACAGGGGTCCATTCGTTTAACTCCTCCCCCTGGGTGTCCAATTACGCAGACACCACCCCTGGTTGGGGGAGTGCTATAGCACCTTAGCAATTCAGGAAGACCAAGTTCTACATCACTGCTTAGTTCCAGCAGAGCAAAGTCCAGATAGTTCCCCATGTAATCTTTTCCTTCAAAGAAAGAAACAAGGTTCGGCTCTACTGGTATCACATTTCCTGCAAAGTTCAGAGCTTCAAATCCAAACACAGCTGTTAGATTGCGTTGCAGTCCTGGTATACAGGGGAATAAGTCTCTAACAACATGTGCGTTGGTGAGGACAAACCTCTTAAAGAGCAGGAATCCGGTTCCAATTGGAGAACCATCAACGCGGATCTGACAGACAGAGTCAGACAACATCATCAACTGTTTAACCATGTTCACCTCCGAAAAGCTCTGAACACTTTTATCAAACTCCACTCTGAAGAACCTCTTCACTTCACCATTATTCTTTAGGTTCTCCTGTTCTTTCAGTGTCTTCAACAAATCTCTGTGCTGCTCTTGCAGAAGGTTCACGATCTCCTGTGTGTTTGGGATCTCTTTTGTTTCTGGATATTTTCTAGACTTATTTTCTTTTAGCCTTGTCACTGTTTCTTTCTGTTTAGTACTTGTGGACACTTGGTTGGGGTTTGTTTTCTGAGGAATTTTAGCATCTGCACTTTCACTCTCATAAACTCTCATAAACTCCTGACTTATCTCCTGACTCGACTCCTGACTCGACTCCTGGCTGCCTGTCTGATGAGGAGAGACGATGATCTGAAACTGCTCTCCATTCAAATGATCAACGAGATTAGACAGACTCACTGTGTTCTCAGTTTCCTGCCCATAGAGTGCCCCTTTCCTGAAAATCACTTTGTTAAATCGCCCATCACGCTTCAGCGCCTCTTTCACCATTTCCCCTTTCAGTGCATACACACAGACGTAATCCACGATTCGTCTGAGTTCATTGTTTTTCAGCACAGTACGGATTTTTTTCTCTCCTCTGGCCTTGATGTAGAAACAAACCAAATTTCCCGGTGAGTGAACAGCAAGTTTCTGTGTCTTCCATGTGCCACTGTTTCCACCTGATCTGATGAAGCTGATGTCCAGAAGCTCGTCGTGGTTGAGCAGACTGCAGGGGAAATGTGGTGCCACAGCAGCTCTAGGCATTTGCTCTCTCAGGATGATCACGTCCTTGTTTCCTCCCTTCCAGGTTTTCTTACAGATGGCATTAAAGTATATGTTTGTCTGAAGTCCTTGTTGGATGGCCATAGACTCATTACAGTCCACTACATATTTCTTGTATTTGTAACGGAATCTCAAGGTGTGTCCATGACTTTCTGTTTGCTGTCAGCAAGTGAAAAATATGATTTTCAGATAAGTGAAGCATTAATATTCAATGTAATAGTTTACTCAGTAAATTGTTGTTACTCAGTAATGATGAATAGCGTGTGTGACTCACGATCTGTGTTGTATTCATGGCCAATCTTCTTTTCTCTCCCTTTTCTTGATACCTGTGATACATTCTAGACTGGAAAACATGACCAAGATTAGACTAAAGTTTAAAACTACTGACACATGTCATTTCATAAATGTGGATAATATGTCACCCACAGCAACAAGGCAACCGAAATGAGATGTTCCTACCTGTGGTTAGGTCCAGTTTACTTGTTTACACCCACCTCATATACTTTTATAATAAATGACCCCTATACTGTAGATGTGAAACTATTTAGGAACCTTGTCAGGTGATATATTACAGTCTTCAATGCACAATTCATATGTTTTACAGTTTCCTGTATAAGAGCAGGAAGTTACAAACCACAGAAGCAGAGCTTTACCTGTTCCTGTAGCTGGTATTTGTGGTTCTGTGCAGAAAATAAGTTTCCTTTACCTGAAATTTGTCTTTGTCACACACACACACACACACACATATACTGGTTTTTGTGGTTTAAAAGGTCTTTAAAGGCCAAACCAGTAGGGTGGTGGTTTAAGGGGACCCACCTTTCCCAATGCTTTACAGAGATGAGAATACTATCAAAAAATTTCTTTTGTTCTGCAGAAAAAGAATCTCACTCAGGATTTCCTATACACACAACAGAACTCAAAATATGATAACATGATATTTAAGTGGTACATAAGGACTTCCCCGCCCACTCCTAAAAGTACCCGCCCCTGTGAAAATTGGGGTTTACTAGGTCCTACTGATTTATGACGCCATGCAGTTTACAACACACAGAAAAAGTAAATTTGCTGGTTTATAGGAACAAATGTGTTTTACTGGCACATTATAGTAAACAACACACAAACATGACAATACTGTGCACTGCCAGGACCAAGGTGATTTGAAAGAACCGTTTTGCAAATACAACACACAATAAAAGATCTTACAGTACTACAGGGACAAATGTGTTTTATTGGAACATATCCAAATGCAACACACAAAATTGACAACAGTGCATTGCCAGGATAAACACAAGTACTATTATATTAAATTTTTATTATAATATTGAAATAATAATATTGAAAAACTTTTTTTTAGTTCAAGCATGCCAAGTGAAGAAACAGACATCCATCATGTACAACTATGTACTTTCATAGGCATCTTAATCCATTGAACCATTCAAAACAACCTAAATAAAATAAGGCATAGCTATATATATAATCAATAAAACATAAGATGAAACCTAAACCAGTTATTCAAAATAAAATGTTAAAGCAGAATTTAAGAACAACTGTAGAATTTAAAAACAATCTGCTGCATATGTAAATGAAAAACAAAATAAGTGGACAAAAAAATCTCAAAGAAATAACGTACTTGCTTGTGTATCACTTATTTTGGGCTTTCCTTTTCAAGCAAAGACCTCCATTTCTTACAAAGTCTAACACTGCTGGCATTCAGACAAAGTGCCGAGTTTCCCTTTAGTTATATGTGCTTTCAAAAGTGTCATCACAGTTGTAAAAAAATCTCAGCATTGGACCAACACACTCTTCAACTTATTCATGGGTTCCCAATCTTTGTCCTGGACTCATTACCTGTACATAAGAATACTTACTTTATTAAGCCTGAATTTTGTGGGAGGTTCATGTACTTACATTGCTGGCTATATTCCAATGTAAAATCTCAGGTACCTTGAGAAACTTCAGAAGGTGTTTCAGTGGGCATCTTCTGAATACCTGCAAGACATAAGCAATGCACTGATAAGAAACCTCAACAGTTCTTAAGCACATACCCAAAATTCTAATTATATGGCCAGCAAACATCTGAAGAAAATACAATATGTAAAACAACCTATATTGATCACTGCTACTCTGAATTCTAAAAAAAGAACATTCTACGAACAGTGATGCATGGTGGTGGAAATGTAAGGTCTGGGGCTTCTTTTTGCTGGACCGAAAATAGGCCAAAGTGGGGCCCAAAATGAGTGGTGCAACAAGTCAAGCCAAGTCATTTTACAGCCAAGTGATACTATTTATCCTTTCCTGATTTTTCTGTATTTCCATCATGTTTATTCTACGTAAAGCTGCTTTATAACTACTACTTTGACAATTGGGAAAAGCTATATACAGTTAAAACCAGATATTTACATGCACTTGAAAAATTAATTAATAATACTAAATAAAAAAAAACCTTTTTTTTTCCTTTACTGTCAAACATTAAATCAAAGTAAAACAGGAAAAGTTTTGTACCCTTATTTTTTTCAGTAAAGAAAGAACTTTTTTTTTCTGAAAGTGTATGTAAATATCTGGTTTCAACTGTAAATAAGGTTTCATTGACTTAAGTTGAACAAGTAGTTCAAGTGTACATTCTCAAGTTTTATAAAAGGTAATTTTATGCATATTGGTGTCAATATGAAAGAGATTTTACCTATAATCTCCCTGAATTGTACATCTGCATAATAGGAACTTCCCTGTGTACTGCAACACTATACATACAGCATATGCCTTAAAATATTGCCACTACAGTACGGACATCACATATTTAATGGAAATTATAAAAACACTTTATAAAACCTGACCATATACAGTTTAACCACTTAACAACTTGCTTGATTACAAATTTAAAGCTGTGTAATACAGAGGAAAAGTATATTTAAAGGAAAGAAATAACTAAATTCGTCCTAAATATAGCATCTCTAATTTTAACAATATTCTAGTCATGCACTAATTAATAAATGTAAACATTTCAACTATATAAAACATTTAGTCTATAGGTAATTATTCCCTAAATACAATTATGGGTTAAAAATGTACAGATATACATTAAGATGAGTCCATACCTACATGATTAGAGGCACCAGCAGGAACGTTATCTTCAGCATCAGGTCCACTGGCTTCACACTGTCACAATCTCACCTTAAAGTAAAAGTGACATGAGAAATGTCAAAATGTGTTTAACATGCACACAACATCAAACAGGGACTAAAATGACTGCAGAGTTTCTGTTAAAATTTGCTGAGGCCCAGGGCAAAATCATGAAGAGCAGTACTGTCCCTTTCCTGAAAACTTGCAGTATTTTTTACACATCGCCAGCATGTCTATGATTAAAAACAATCATTCTTGCAAGTGTTGCTTTGGCAAGATCAATGTAGACCTGAGATGATGTTTCTTTGAGTTTCCCAAACGCCATATTTGCAGTCTTCTCAAGGAACTGATGAAGACACTGTACATCTTGGGTGAATGATAGTGTTAATGGTTTGTTAAATTTGGCCTCAATCAGTGTAACTAAGGCAGTGTGTGAAATCAACTCTCTGAAGTATAGAGCTTTTTAAAGGCATCTGTTGATGTTCTGTATGTCTTTATGGACCCTTGCTCTGTGCACTGGTGTGCAGTCATGTTGGAACTGGTGTGAGGTTGTTTTTCAGGGGTTTCAGCCCTTTATTTCCAGTGAAAAACTCTGAATGCTCAAGCATAGCAAGACATTTTAGACAATTTCATCCTTTCAACTTTTTGGGGACCGGTTAGGGATGTCTCCTGCCTGTTCCTGATTGTGTGAAGCTGCTTTGGGACAATGCCAATTGTTAAAAGCGCTATTTAAATAAAATTTAATTTAATTGTTCCAACATGACTGCACACGAGTGCACAAAGCAAGGTCCATAAAGACATGGATGAGCACGTTTGGTGTGGAAGAACTTGACTAACTGTCAAAAGTAACTGTACTCGTAAGGAAAAAAAAAAGTGTCACTTACATCAACTTCTTGGATGCCTTTTTATCTGATGTATCCTGTTGTTCTGGTGTCGGTGAATTCTTAAATGATGTCATCTAAAAACAGTTGTAAAGGTTTAAAATATTTACAGGCATAAAGCAAGCAAACATTTTTTCCATGCCATTTCATGTGATCAGTCGACTTAGCAATCTTATTTCGTTACTACCTTTTACACAGAAGTGGCTATACTCCTGTATAGGCAGACTGTATATACAGACTTAAATATTTAATTTATCAATTAACTTACATCAGTCAATTAACTTACATCAGTCAATTAACTTACATCAGTCAATTAACTTACATCATAGACATGCTTAATCTTGGCTATCGCTATTCAGCTTACAGTTTAAGCTGCAATTGTGTTTCTATATATAAATTTTAAATTAAAATTTTGCATTTCCTTGGCCCAAAGAATCATCTCCCACCCCATGTCCCTGTTAAAAACAAGTGTCCTCATAAACAAGGTTTTTGTAAAACTAACAACACACTGAGATTCTTCAGTCAGATCAAACACTGAGAACATGTTCTGAGGATGTCCTAATAAAACAGTGTTCTCTTAAAACTGGTTTCAGTCATACACAATTTTATGAACACTAATACAGTACACTGTCCCAATAATAACTAGTGTCCTCATAGACAAGGGTTTTGTAAAACTCACAACACACAGATTCTTCAGTCAGGACATACTCTTAGAACATGTTCAGGGGGATGTCCTTATAAAACAGATTTATGTCTTACACAACTTTATCAACACTACAAAACACTTTCCCAATAATAATTCGACTGTTTTAAGAGTTCTGCAATGTTTTTTTTTTTTTTACTCCAATTCAGGTGTTTATGACAGTATTCTTTCAGTATTCACACTTTCCTCAGATGGTGATATGGTTGTTTACACAGCGTGTAGAGTTATTGATATGAGGTGTACGCTGGTCAGTTTCTGTGACTCTACACAAGGCCTTTCTAATTGGTTGTATGTTGCTAAGTATCAAGTCATAACATTCTACCCCTGCTTTGTTCCACACTGTACATGTTTGGCACCACAATGCGGTGTTAACCCTGCAAAAGCGGTGTGGATCCTGCTACAGAGCAGTGTTTCAGAACAACAGGTAAAATGCGATGATAATCCCACTCCTTAATTTCAAGTGTGAAACACTCCTTTACATGAAGTTAAAAGTAGGGTTTAGAAAGATGATAACCTGGGGTTAGGCACAGTGTGGAACGGTGTATACAAACACATTCACACAGTATTAAAACCTATACTGACAATGTGTTGTTCCAGTTTTAATAAAAAAGGTCAAATACTGTAAATAATGTCTAACAAATCCATCTAAATATTTAAATACCTGTTCAAGTCCTTGTGTTAATAAGTAAAAGCTCAGCTCCTCTTTAACCAACGACTCTTTGACAGGATAAACCTGAAAATATTAAGAATAGAAAACATCCAGGTATTAGACTTATAGCTCAATAGGTAAAGACTACAGGTAATCATTTTCCTGAATCATGTAATTCTCAATATTACCTTCTCCCCACCGTTCTTCTCAATATAATTCTGCTTCTCTGAGGACAATTGGGCCATACCAAGGGTAACCTGAAATTCAGGAAAAAGAAAAATATTCTACTACAGGCAAAGGGTTTGAATATTAAATTCTACTTCAGCTCTGACTTCTGACTGAGATGTGGTGTTTAATTCATGGGTAGAATGCTGAACAAAACAATTATCAGGTTATATTCAGCTACAGAAAGGTAAAACACTGCACTAAATGTGTACGTCAACACAGTTCTCACAAACACGACTTTACTGGAATGCAGAATAATTCATTTACCTCATCTGTTACTACGGTCAGTTCTTCACAGGCAGCACTGTCTGATGGCAACTCGCTTATCGGGCACTAAGAAATAAAATTTCACATTCAGAAACACTTTTACTAAGAGAAAGAAAAAACACTTATCCAGCAGAATATCAAACAATGTATACAAAAGATAAAGTCAAAGTTTGCATATTCAGAAAATAAAAACGCTACAATGTCCACACTGTGCACAGATATAATAAACAGTGCACACATTTGTAAGAGTAACTGTAATCGTAAGAATAACACTTTACTCTTTTCTACATCACCTTTTTGGATGCCTTTTTATCTGCTGTATCTTTTTGTTCTGGAGGTGGTGAATTCTTAGACGATGTCATCTAAAAAAAGTTTTGAAGGTTTTAAATATTTACGGGCATAAAGCAAGCAAACAAAAATATTTTTATGCTATTTCATGTAATCAGTCGACTCAGGCTATACTACTGTATATGCAAACTTAAATATTGAATTTATCAAAAGTCAGTTAACTTACATTACAGACATGCTAAATATTGGATATCGCTATTTAGCTCACAGTTTGAGCTGCAATTGTGTTTCTCCATGTGCCAATGTTTACGCAATGAATGCTAAACATGTTGCATGCGAACAGGCACATCAGCACTGTTTTAGACCCGATACCAATTTATAAACGCTAATACAGAACACTGTCCCAAAAACTAGCGTCCTTATGGACTATCCCTAATAACACAGTGAGCATGATTCCATAGACAAAAGATGCAAAAAAAAAAAACTTTGAAGGGAAAAATTAGCATCCTGCTCCTGAACTTATAGCAACATACTGTAAGACACATTCTCTGGCAGAAACCAGATGTTAAGTGTGTTAAACTGCTTAAAGCATTTAATATACACCAATCCTTTAAAATAATGCACAAAATTACTAACATCTACATACCTTGCATCGCCATGGCCACTCAGAATCGCCGTAATTGTATGTGATCTCTTCACCAGGACAGATGCTTCTTATGGCAAATAAACAAAGATGAGAGTTACCATCCACACGGATGGTCTTCATTCTGCAGTTTGGTTTTATATGGTCATCATTCACCAGTCTCCCAAGGGAGCCATCATCCAGGGCTGCATCAACACTGAACAAATGACAGTGAATCTCTTAATGATACATTACTATTACAATAATACATACTTCTTATTCCAAATAAACACAACAACTGAGAATATCAGCACCAAATGCTTCTCATCGAATATTATATTATTTGAAAAGATGATCATTGAATATTTAATGGTCAATGGTCTTTAAGAAAATAAAACTGGGCCCATATTTACTAAGCATCTCAGAATCACTCATAGGAATCAAAGTTTATTTAGGACTAAAGACTCACCTCAGAGAAGGACATATAGGTTATTTATAAAGCTTTCTATTCTTACTTTCGGCAAGGAGTAAGACTGCGCCAAGGAAAGTGTGAGACGTCACTTTTTACGACACTGAGAGCCGCAAAGTAGTCTGCACATTATAGGAGGTGTTGTAGAGTGTACAAAGTTTTAAACGGTGAAAAAGTGAAATGCTAAAATCAGCGGCAGTTATGTGAAGGTTTTATGCACATGAACAAAACCTATAGATGCGTGACTCGCTGCATGACGTTATTCTAATCACACTGCTCCAATCACAACTGATTAAAGCCCCTATAATAGAGCTGTGTAGGTCAGTCATAATCTGATCAACATGACTTCAAATAAAACGAGAGGATGAGAGTGTTTTGCTTGTGGCGAAGGGAGTAAAATGTAAAGAAATAATTGAAGTAATATTCTGTCCTACTCTTACCTCTAAAGATAAAAAGTCAATGGATGCAATATGTAAAAGCATCAGAGTAACCAGTCAGTTTGTCACACATACCCCTGAGGAGTGAGAAACATGGGGATGCGCCATGCTAATGAAACGATGAAGTGCTGCTCATAACAAGGAAACAAGAAAACAGTTCACTTAAATAATTTAATACAAGATTAAATGTATATATAATATAATTATTTTAATATGTGCCATGGATTATGCATTCATGCTGCATGGTGGGGAAATGTGCATGATCTGTGAAGTTTAATTTATTATTTCGGACTGCTGGAATTAGTAACCAGAGAAAAAGTTTTACTCCCCCCACCCCCATTTTTGTCTAAACATGCCCGTTATGAGCTCTGTGCTCTGCTAAACCATCTCTCCTCTTCACGTGTTTCTGCCTCAACACCCCTTCCTCACTATTCCCAACCAGTTAGGACACCTCAGGCGCTCTCCAACATTTTGGTGAAGATGGGAATGATTTCCTATTTTAAGAATCTTGGTGAATAGCTCTTACCCCTCCCCATTCATGAAAATAAGGCCAAAATAGCGTCATTCTGAAGTTTTTGGCCATTTAGGAATTGCAGTAGGAGCGATTTCCGACTCTGAGACGCTTGGTGAACATGAGCCCTGATCATTAGTGCTAAATAACCATGCAAATAACTTCCACATCTCCCCCATGTATATAATATTTGTACATACCAAAGGAATTTGCCATTGAATCGAAATTCATACATGAACACTTTGAGGGCATCATGATATATTCTTCGCCTCCGCTCACATTCTTCTCTGCTTATGAGATCTCCTCTGTACTCCAATAGGAAATCTCCCTTTTCAAAGTCAGTACAACTAAACACACCTCTCCCTAAACAAGAGGAGTACAGCATGTCATGTACCTGAGACATTAATCATTAATTAAACAATCCCACCTGAACACGTAACACTTACCTTTAAACTCATTTATAAACTGAGCTTCCAGACCATCTTGATCTTCCTTCTTAAGGCTGAAGTGTGTGGCCTCCTCCAGTGGACTGGGCTTCCTCCTCCTCCTCATCATCATGTTTTAATCAGACTGTTTCACAGAGGAAAACCTCCTTTATACCACTTCATTTATGGTCAAATTCATATTAATCTGTGTTTATTTATAATATGTGTTAATTTATATGTTTATCTTAACCAGAACACTGTACTGTGAGTCCCCTCTCAGCCCCCCTCACCCCCCCTCCCCCAAACAAAGACTGTAGTCATGACGACGCGCTACCGTGACGTCACAGGCGCGTGTCACACGCTCAATTTATATATTAAATATAATAAAACAGCTTAAAACTAACTGACCAAAAGTTAAATTAATATTTTAAACACTTATATGTATCCGCGCGCGCCTTTAACAGCGCACGCGACACTTTCTGGCGCCGTTTAACTGACATAAACAAACCAAACTAACTCACGTGCAGTAATTAAACCGATTAAACGGCGTTATAACTCACCTTTCATATGCCAGCGGCTTCCGACACCGATGTCCTCTTCTCCAGGGTGCAGAGAGTCCAAACTCGATATTAATTCGTCGTGTGTTATATTACTTTACAAACTCCGTGGATTAAAACCCCGCTGTATTAAATCACCTGCAGCTGTGTCTTAAAGGAAGTCCCGCCTCTTAGCGAGGCCTTATATGTGCACGGTCCCTCTAAGGTCCCGCCCCTTAGCGGAAGCGCTTCTCCTGTTACTGCTGGCCAATCACCGCCGAGGATTCTTGTAGCCAGCCAATCAGAGACCGGGAAAACTTACACTTGTGTGTATATGCAAATTCTTAATGACGTAGGTGCAGTTCCGCGACCGGTCTACAGGGGCGCATGGAGGGGTTAGAGAACACACAGTGTGTGGTATTTTTTCAGGTTTATGTGGTCTATACGGACATGGGGCCAAAAACGGTACAGAATTGATCCCTAGACTGAGATAAGGACTGCTACAAGGTCGGATTTATAAGGACATGGCCCCTGTCCTCATAAACGGAAATGTCCTCTTAATGCTGGTGCGTATTCAGGTCAAAAGTCCTCTTAAACCACAAAAACCAACACACACACACACACACACACACACACACACACACACACACACACTATGGTTGTACTACATGCATGTTATATAATATGTTCCATTAAGCCTATACTGAATATAAACAGTACATAAGATGAACAGTCTGTATACTGTAGTATACAAAACAGGCTGTGCATTTGTGCATTCTTGCGTATGTGTCTTGTGTATGCCAGGGTGAATGTGTAATTTGTGCAAAGTGGGCAACAATAAATAGGTGGTTACTGTAGTGTAATGTGTAGGTGCATGTAGTGCGCATAGAGAAAGTTTTAAAAATACATAAAAGGATGTAGGGGTGTGGGGGGGTCTTGTTCATCAGGGCAACAGTATTTGGAAAGAAGCTGTTTTCGTGGTGAGTGGATTTGGTTCTGAAGGACCACAGCTTACTAGAGGGTAGTGTTACAAAAAGTTTGATGGGAGGGGGTTAGCCACAAGCTTTCCAGCAAGCTTTAGTGTCCTGTGTCATGGCACTTTTCGAGATAATTTCAAAGAAAATCACTGGGGACACCTTGAGTAGAGAAAAAGCAGTAGAAAGAGTAGAGAAAATGTATTTAAGGGCACAAAACAGGATTAAAGGTGCAAGCCCAAATCTGAAGTGGTCAGAAAGCAGTCATTAACACGTGTTGATGCCCCAAGAAGATGGTGGCATGGAAATAGCATGCAACGGCCTGTCCGGATCCAAAATGGTGCTATTTCTGTTGATTAAGTGTTGTAACCCATTTTTACAGGATGTCTGGACATCGGAGCAACCAGTATATGAACTCAGTAACACAGTAAACAACATACAGGAAGAGCTGTGACCTCGGCTTACTGCGGGGACAGGCCTCCAGTCCTTGCTGTTACCTGATGCCAGTGCACAAGAAAGAGGAAGCATGACAACCAGGCGGGAGTCTTTGCTAGGCTAAAAACAAATCCTAGCTGACTCTCCCATCTATCATTCTCTCCAGTGTCTGCTCCCTGGAAAAGAAATTGGCGTAAACTTAGCTCAGCAAAAGAGTTCATGATGCTGCCATTGAGTTAGACTAGTCTTGTTTTGTGCTGACAGAAATGCAGCTCTGTCCAGCAAGGCTTGCGGCGGTAGCTTGTGTTAACACAGAGTGGTGTAAGAACTCTGTGCTAGTTTCTAGCTATTGCTTATCGCTGGTGGAGTTTGTGACTGTTAGATGCAGACCTCTTTATTTACCGCAGGAAGTCACCACTGTACTTGTAATCGGAGTGTACATTCCACCTTGTGCTAATGCTAAGGAAGTGCTCTGTGAACTGTGTGGCAAGATTAGCAAACTGCAGAACACATCCCGATGGACTGTTTATTGTCACTGGAGATTTTAACCATGTAAATCTCAAGTCAGTGCTCCCTAAATTCCATCAGTATGCTGACTTTGCAATGAGAGGGAAAAACACGCGGGATATTGTTTACACAAACATCCCTGGTGCTATCAGGTAGAGCCCTGCCCTAACTCAGCTACATAGACCAGAATGCTCAGAGAAGGGGTTGAACAGCTGGCAGATGTATTTAGTGAGATCTCTAACATCTCTCTGACCATCGTTCCTGTGCCAAAGAAGTCTTTTGTGTCCTGTTTAAATGACTACTGTCCTGTTGCACTTATAGCTATCATCATAAAGTGTTTTTAGCGGCTTGTCATGAAACATCTCAAGACCCTGCTGCCCCCGTCACTGGACCCATTGCAGTTTGCGTATCGTCTCAACCATTCTATAGATGATGCCATTTCCAACACACTCCATCTGGCCTTCACACACCTAGACAACAAAAGTACTATGTTTGAATGCTGCTCATAGATTTCAGCTCAGCATTTAATACTATTATCCCCCACCACCTGATCGGGAAGCTGAGCCTGTTGGTCTTGGACACCTCGCTCTGTAGCTGGATCCTGGACTTTCTGACTGGAAGGCCTCAGACAGTGTAGATCAGGAACAGCACCTCCAACACCACCATACTGAGCACTGCCAACCCCCCAGGGCTGTGTGCTCAGTCCCTGCTGTTCACACTGTTGACACACAACTCTGCTGACTCCAATCAAATCATCAAGGTTTCTGATGAGACAAGAAACCTTGATGGGAATTAAAGCCTGAAGATCCAAGAGACGAAGTGCAGAGGGTAGGAGACTGGTGTAAAGACAACAACCTGTCACTATGCTAAAAGAAAAAAAAGATAGTTGTTGACTTCAGGAGAACACAGAGCAACCACTCTCCGCTGAACATCAATGGCTCATCTATGGAGATCATCAAGAGCACCAAATTCTTTTGTACCCACCTGGCAGAGAACCTCACCTGGTCCCTCAACACCAGCTCTTTGAACAAGACAGCCCAGCAACGTCTCTTCTTCCTGAGAAGGCTGAGGAAGGTCCAGCTTCCACCACTGATTCCAACCTATCTTCTATAGAGGGGCTACCGAGAGCATCCTGAGCAGCTGCATCACTGTCTGGTTTGGGAATTGTGCCGTATCAGAGAGCAAGACCCTACAGCGGATGGTGAGGACAGCTGAGATCATCATCTGGGTTTCTCTTTCCTCTATCACAGACATCTACACCACACGCTGCATCCGCAAAGCCACCAGCATTGTAGCTGATCATGCACACCCCTCACACACATTCTTCACCTGATATTTGGAAAGAGGACTGATGCAATTAGGCCCTCACATCCAGACTGTAAAAGCTTTTTCTCCTTAATTAAAAGAGACTGGACCGATAAACAGACACACATACACACACACACAAACACATACACACACACACACACACTTAGATGTTTGCACATTTGCACGAGCACTTTATTTTGTCTTATTTTTCTTGTTTTATTTATTTTTTTGCTCTTTTTTGACTTTTTGTATAGTACTTGGATAGTTTTGTTCATTTATGGTGTCAATTTGTTGTCTTAGCTAATCAGCTGAGTTGATTTGTAATCTATGTTGTATGTAGCACCTTGGTCCTGGAAGAACATTGTTTCGTTTCACTGTATACTGTATATGGATAAAATGACAATAAAAACTGACTCAATTGTTTGTTGATTATGTGTACAGTATGTTGCATATTGCATAACTGTCAATGTTAAAAGATTAATTGGTTAGACATCATTATATTCTATTATGCCCTCTATCATATGCTTACGCTCTTATACCTTTATTCCTATCATGTGACACACTTTGTACATATAGAGGGCAGCCTATTCTATTATTCCCTGATCACTCTCTTTTCTACTTTGTGTCATATGGCACTTAAACTGATTCCTTTTAATGAGGACTCTTCTACTTCTGTGGCTCTGGCTCTAAGCCAAGCAGTCTTTCTGCAGAGTGAATGATACTCTGCATCCTTCTCATGCCTTTGGTAGTGGTACTAGTGTACCAGATGGGGGAAGATGTGCTCTCTTGGTTAGGGAGCTGATGTTAAGATCACACTAGAGGTCTTGGCTGATGATTCTGTCCAGGAAGCATAAGGACACCAGATGGGTGTCATTACATTAGTGATATAACTTTACGTCACCCCCTCATTACATGTAGTGATTTTTGTGCACAAGTGTTAAAAAGTGTGCATGTTAAAATACATGGCCCAAAGCCACCCCTCCCTCCCCTGTCAGAAGCTACAACCCTGCAATCATAACATTATCATAGGGATTATATCAGGGGGTAAATATGTGTACAGAAAGTACAACCTGAATTCAAAACAGAAATCAAGAAGCAATATAATACAGATAGAGAACAATGAAGTTAGCAGTGTTCTGTCGTGGAGAGGAGGTAAGCTGAATTCACTGTAATAACATTTGGCTACCAAAGCCCCAAGCCTGGAGATATGGGTGTTTGGTAAAAAACAAAGAGAAAAAGCTCAAGGGAAAAAATACTGCTGAACATTAGAGACCTTTTTTTCAAATTCTGTTCAAATGTAAGTTTTAAAATTACTATGAAATCTACTTAACTGAAAATATACTGAACTAAAACAAAATAAACCATAAACATAAATTAAAGTGTAAAAATGTAATTATTTATTATTCTTAATTATTATTATTATTATCATTAATAATAATAATAATAATAATAGTAACAATAATAATACTTAAGGTGCTTAAGGTGACTGCTGATCAGAGGGTCTCCAGTTTGAGGCCTGTCGCTGTTGAGCCAGTAAGGACAAGATCCTTCACCCTCACCTGCTCAGGTACAATGAGGTTTTGAACATGAGCTTGAGATGCTTCCAGAGAAACTACAGATATCTCTCCAGGAGTGGGGAGGATTTGTTTTGCCTAGGCCAAACCCAACTAGTATTAAGTAATTGTTGCCCAGTGTGGTCAATCTAATTGTGGAAACTGGTAATGCATGCACATCATTCACACTGCAGTAATGTGCTGCATAAATTCCCCAACCTTTCATCCTTGGTGTTTCTGCAGTGTTTCCTGTGCAGATGAAGATCTGTGTTATACCCACAGTGATGCACAATTCTGTGTGACACACAAACCCGGCTTTGACGGACTCCTGAAGTCGCTCAAGTAATGACCTAGTTAGAGATATGGCTATTAAGAATGCGCGTCTCGAGAAAAGGACTCTCATGAACTGCTGAAGTACACAGACCATGGTGAAATTTTCCAAGTAGGGATAACTGCAGACTGGAGCAAAAGGCGTGCCGAAAGGTTGGGGCGTGCCGAACGGTAGGGGGCGTGTCGAAAGGGTTCTCACTGGTGAAAGGAGCTTCTGCGTTGGCCAATCAGCGTGCCGAAAGGTAGGGGGTGTGTCGAAAGGTAGGGGCGTGTCGAAAGGTAGGGGGTGTGTCGAAAGGTAGGGGTGTGTCGAAAGCTTTCTCATTGGTGAACGGAGCTTCTGCGTTGGCCAATCAGCGGTAATCCTATTTATATGTAAGTACCTTTAGTTTAGCGTGGAAGAACATAGCGGCGGTAAGGCTTGGTGTGGTTAGTCAATATAAATAATTTATTTCTTTATTTTCGTCATTTAATTGTTCGTTTAATTGTTGTCGACAGACACATATTACTGTGGCATCGGACGGAAAGGAGTGTTCACAGCATTTTATTCTGACAGAGAGTTTGACGGATTCTGTTCGATGGACTGCTACTACAGCATGAGTGAATGAGCAGATTGAGTGTATGGGTTGGGTGGAGGCATTATTTATTTTTTGATAAAACTTGTGAAGACAAGCTCTTAAACGGAGCAGCTCTGCCTCCACATTTGGAACTAAATAAATGTTTTATTGGCTAAAATTGTGTCTGTTTACTGAATTGATGCCACTTTAAAGGTTACTAAACTTTACTCCTCCTCCTCCTCATTGTGGTGTTTTATAAACCAATTTTATAACTTTTTTTGGTCTTGTTTAACCAATACAAAGTTAATAGTATTCCAAAAATATTAGAATTACATAAAAATGTTATGAACAGCTCGTGGTACTATATTCTTTTAAATAATTGTAATTTGATTTTGATTATGTGTTTAATACAGTTGAGGCTAGAAGGAATACAGTTTGAGCTCTATTGGGCATGCGCACATCAATCAAACGTTTATTTTCTCTCACTGTACATATATGTATATATATATATTCCTCCGATCTGCAGCGACCCCTGTCTCAAATTTTCAGGCACATGATGTACATTACCTGTAGAGGGCAGTCATGTTTCAATCTCAGGTATCTACTGAAGCCAATAATGTGTTAATCTCTCTCAGGCGCCTCTTGACAGCAAGCGACAGAGCACATGAATGTGTGAGAACCATATTTTTAGGTTCTGTTTATGTACAGTTGAAACTAAAATATAATATTAATGATTCCACTATTAATTGTTTATATAAAATCATGGGTGTAAAACCAGTGGTCGAATTGTAAAAAAAAAAAAATCAACAGGGATGGTGTGGTCAAGTATTTTATTATTATTATTTTCATTATTATTATTATTATTATTATTATTATTATTATTATTTTTATATTAAATACTATTAAATAATTAATAATAGGATGGGGGCTACAACTAAGTATACAAAATGACTGCGCAATATGTCAAATGTTTAAGAACAGTTTTATATATAAAAGTTATATATAAGTTTAATTACATCAACTTGTAGCCATCAAAACAAAACACATTCACTTAAACATGCAATTGTCAAAACTGATCCTTTAATAATAAAAATCTACATAAACACCAGTAATTAAATAATTTAATTTAATGGTACTGTAGTTTTGTATAACTACGCACCAATCTCTCTCTCACACACACACTCACACACACACACACATACTGTACACACATCATCATCATATTACTATTATGGCATTTAAAAATCTATTTCTGACCCTTTTGTACGCAAGCATGTAGGTGAAGCCACAAAGTCTAATGAAAAAACAAAACCTCTGCTTTAAATTGAATCCCTCACAAACTTGCGTAAGCCTTTAAGCACAATATTGAATTCTGATTGGCTAATTGCGGTTTTTAATAATAATAAAATAGTTTTTTATTATTTTTATTTTGTAGGGAGTTTAATATTTAATTCCATTAATATATGAATATGACAAATGTGACATAATACACAGCATTAATTAATCTAAAGGGGATGGTTTGTGCCATTTTATCTTTTACAGTGTGTGTGTGTGTGTGTGTGTGTGTGTGTGTGAGTGTGGGGGGGGGTTGGCGGGCGGGGGTACCTCTCTGCTGGTTTATGACTACCAGATGCTTCATTTTATTTATATTGTTCATGTTATGTGATATTGAAGACATGACCTGAATCAACAGAATCCTTTCTCTTCTCCTTTGCTTGGCTGCCTTTAGCTCTCCATTTGCCTGAAAGTGGATTAGATGACTGTGTGTTATCTAGCCGTTTCTTAGAGCCAACTTGCTTGTACCCGTTGTCAGTCTGGAAGAGGAAGAGGACACTTGAATATCATGCTCACCTAGTCTCAGGTGATATTGTGTGACCTGGCTAAATTTTCACTGGTAAACGCTGGGCCACTAGTTAATAAGACTTACATCCTGAATAATTTCATCACATCTCTGGAATTGGGCTTTTTATGTATAAAGGACATTTGGTAAACTGTTGGTAAGTCTAGTTTATTTACTAAAGTTTTACTGCGTATGTTAATTAAGAATTTCTGGACATAAAGGAGGAGTATTGACTGTGTTTATGACAAGTTTTAACTGTAAACAGCTAGCATTATATTTCTACTCCAGTTTTGAACCAAACATGTTCGAGTTAAAGCACTCTTATCTGGAATTATGCTTAAAGTGCCCCTATTATGCCATTTTAAAGGTTGCTAATATTGCTTAATGAGTCTCTTAAAACAGGTTTACATGTATGCAATGTCAAAAAACACTAAATGATTCGTAAACGACTCGTGTGAAGCAGTTGGAAGATTGAGTCTGTCTAAACCCTTCCTTTCCGTGAGCCCTCACTGCTGTGATTGGTCAGATGGCGCGGTGATTTATGATTGGTCTACCGCTACAGCGTGTGTCGGAAAACGAAATGCCCATGACCATAACTGAACGACGGCGCTGGAGACGCGTCAATACATAGAAAAGATGGCGTCGGTTTTACCAAGTTCAAGTTCAAGTTCAAGTAGGCTTTATTGTCACTTCAACCATATACAGTTAGTACACAGTGAAACACTGCACCACGTTCCCTCCGATCCTCCAGCACTGCTCGCCTCATCCCACCATCTCTCAGGGATCGAGGGCGGCATTCATCCAGGCTCTTTTCTGTTCTGGCACCTAGGTGGTGGAATGAACTTCCTCTAGATGTCCGTACATCAGAGACTTTGACTATCTTTAAACGACGACTCAAGACGCATCTGTTTCTCCAGTACTTGGACTAACCCCCCCCCCCCTTCCCCCCCCCGAGGGAAAAAAAAAAACTCAGATGTGTTGGACTAATGGTACTTAGTTATTAACCTAGTTAACCCAGTGTAAGTATGTATCCAATGTTGTAAACATTAAAGCACTTTTTGTAAGTCGCTCTGGATAAGAGCGTCTGCCAAATGCCTAAATGTAAATGTAAACGAAACAACGTTCCTCCAGGACCAAGGTACTACATGCAACATAAACTTACAACATAAATTAACAGAGAAGCTAAACTAGCTAACTAAGAGGTCTAGTTAGCTGGCTAGCAGAGACAGGACAGAGAGACCTAACATAAATTACAACATAAATTAACAAAAACTAACTAAAACTAACTAACTAAAGAAGACTATCTAACAGGTTTTACAGACAACAGACAACATAAAGTGCACGTTACCGTGTAACAACCAGCTAATTTTATATTAACTGTGGATACAAAAATCGAGAGTCTTTTATCTTTGTGTTGGTGTTGCGTTAAAAGGCCGGTGAGCAAAAAGGACAAACACAAACAAGTAGATAAAGCAAACGTGTATTATACAAAACTAAATAAAGTAAATGAAAAAGGTGCACAACAACCAAACAAAGATATAAACAATATTTACAAACTATATATAATAAACGGTATGTGTGTGAACGCGAGTGAGTGGAAAATGTCCGAAGTCCGTGTTTATTGTATGTGTGTTATCCGAGTATACCGAGTATGGTTCAGTCTCACCGGGGTTAATGAAGTCCGAGAGGCCGATGAGGGAGGGTGAGAAGTCCGGGGAATATGTCCAGTCAAAGATAATCCGGTTAAAAAATCTTCAAAAGAAAATAATCCACAACAATCTCTCCTTCTCTCGTCCAAACAAATAACGCCAGCGCTGGTCCACCATTACTACCCCCCCCCACCCTTTTTTCTGATCACATGCCTGTTCTTTTCAAATTCTCTCTTATTTTTGTTTTAATGTTGAGATGTTATTGTTTGAGCACAAGTGGGAGAAAGAAAAATTATATGTTTTTTTTTTTTAAAGAACATCCTGAGTGACTACCAAAGAACTGTAAAAAGGAAGACAAAATTATAACAACGCGGGTCTCGAGAGGGGAAGAACCGCGCAAAAATACTCTGCACTGTGCAGGACGTGCAGATCCGCGGGCTGTACATGAGTTCTGTAAATGCAGAGGCGTGGTCACCCAGACACATGGTTGCTAGGTGACACCATTGCAAAGGCACACAGCGTGGACGCGCTGCACCTGGCAGCATGTCTGTTGAAGGGTCCTGATACTTGTGTTATATATATGTGTGATATACTTGTTTAATTTGCTTATTTTGCATTATTATGCATTGAGGGAGGACTTGTTATTTATTGTTTTGTTTGGATTTTATTTTATTATTATAGTCTGTTGTTATACTCTGTTACTGTAACTGCAGCTATTGTATGACTCTACAGCACTTTGGTTAACTGTGTTGACTTTAATTGTGCTTTATAAATAAATTTAATAAATTTGACTGTGACTGCTGTTTGATGATCTTCCAGCCTGTTACTTCTTTCCTGTTTTCCTGCTAACCTTATGTGTTTGTGTTCTCGTCTGTACCTGTCTGCAACACTCTCCCTGACACCATTAGCATAGCGCTTAACATAAATCTAAATACCAGGGGAACATGCTAACACCATGCACATAGCACAAAGATTCACACTGAATCTCATCAAATAATTAAAGAACCCCAGTGAAAGAAGCAGACCCATTTAGGTCCAGTTTAAATAAAAAACAAACCTCAAACTGCAGATACAACAACAGCTGGCGACAGGGGCGGATTTAGCAATTTGGGGGCTCAAGGGGAACATGGATATGGGGCCGTCTGCATTCAGTGTTTTTTCAAAAGTCTACCCTAGACTTCCCTTCACTCGTCATCCCACAACAATCTTATCCGGATGTCTAGACAGCTCTGTAGAAAAAAACAACAACAAAACATTAACAGGATAACTGATGCACTAACTTTAAAATCGTTTAACAAACAATGCTTTTGGACAATAAGAATGTAACTCATCGTCAGTTTACTTATCTGATATTACAGCTCAGAACCCTTTGTATTTCAATATGATCGGCAGGTTAATAGTTGACGTCTGTCCTCGGTTGTCTTCCATGTTGTTTCACTAAAGTAAGAAAACCCATGACAGGTCAATGGAGTGACACAAATAATACCAAAGAATACTTATTAAAATCATTACCTCTTATCTTTATCCCTGCCTTCCCCTCTTTGTCTCTGTCTCACTCTTCTTCACTCTGTTTGTCTTTCTGTCTTCTTCTTTTGTCCCTTTAATGCTTTTAATTTAATGTATTTCTCCTGCTCCTCAACTGCTTTCTTTTTCTCCTTTCAATCCTTTTAATGCATTTCACTGTTTCTCTTCCGTCACCACTATATACATTTTCCTCTTTTTTGTATTTTTTTCATGTCTTTCCTTCTTTTCTCCCCTTTTGAAACTGTGTTTCTCCAGCTTTTATTCTTTCTCCATGTTTTTGGATATTATTTACTTTTAAACAGCTCACTATTCGTTTATCAAATGAGATTTAGTGGGTGGGAAAACATATAAATATTGGGGTGTTGGATTAAGAATAATATAAAAAAAAATGTTAATTTGTTAATATTTCATATAATTATTGTGTGCATGGCTGGGGTGAATAGTGTAGGCTTCAACACACTTTAATATTCCTGACTCCATATCCACTGATTTTCTGACTTTGTGCTCAGTGGAGATACTGTAATAGCACGTGCAGACAGTCGTTCTTGTGACGTTGTTGACCTGAGGTGACCTGTGACTATCTGCTGCACAGGCATGAAAAATTGTGTTACCTTAGCCAACGATCATATTAATTGTCTGTTCTCCTCCAGTTTTTTCTGTACCACTTGTAACTTAGTTTCATCAAAATGCAGTGAATAACTTTGCACTTTCGTCACACAGGATGTACCATTGTAGTGTGTGTTTGTGGGCTGACTAAAACTCGCGTGGCGTAATGGTATTCTAATGCTATTACAATTAGTGGATTTTAATCATTTCAAACGTTAGACGTAATTGTTTGCTAAAAATACTTAGTTGGACTAAAGGCAGGGGACCCTGGCAGTTTGGGGCTCTAGGCACTCGCCTACTTTTGCCTAATGGTAATGCCGCCTCTGCCTGGCGATAAAGGTGAGTTCAGGTCAATAGTTTTGGTGGTTTAAGAAAAAAGTGACCAAAGTGGAGTGAAAGAAAAAAGTGGAGGTCAACAGCAGTGTCTCTTTTCTGAGTCTCTCTGCTCCTCTGAGGTGAGCCTGAGTTATTCTTTTCCTTATTCTGAGGAGAGCTCAGAGTAAAGTCGCCCTCTGGAGATGAAACGAGTGAACTGCTGCAGGAGAAAAAGGAAAAATGGTAAAAGGTGCCACTTGCTGCCAGGGACAACACGTCATCCTACACCAGAAATACATGAGAATTCAACCTACGGTGAATCAGAAGAAGAAACTGTGTGACTGAGACCTCCACATTACGTGCCCACAGATATTAATAAGTTAGACAAAGACTTAAACCATCATATTATTAATCATGTTATTAATAGAAAAGGAGAATGATGTATAATTGTTATTTTATTGTAATTATTATTATAATCTTTCAGTCATGTTAAACATCTCTTCATGTTCTTTAAGGTCCATGTGGTAATGAAACCTCCTCACTCACACAGCAGTGTGTTATCTCTGTGCTGTGTCCGACTCATGCAGCTGTCAATCTTATTGTAAATCAACTTCAATAAAACTCTCTTCTGTCTCTTCTTTTTAAATCTGCTTGTGCTTTTATTCAGGAAGAAACAAGGAAATGATTACATGATCCAACATGAATACAGACAAAAGCATTAGAATCAATTATATCATTAAAGTGTATTAAAGATTAAATTCTGACTTGTTCCAGTAAAAGAAGGTGTGAATGAGTTAGTCACACAAAACTCTATAAAGTTATACGAGAGAAGATTATAATGTTCAGCCCTGTTTATTTGCTGTGTAGAGAAAAAGAGAAGAGAGAGAGAAGCCCCAGTGTGATGGAGAGATTTAAGGTCTGATGATCTTCAGTAAGCACTTGGTCAGAGTCACAGGGATGAAAGTCACGAGCTGAGATATTCCTTATTAAAACAGTTATGTGACATAAAGCAGGAGTGCAAACTCAGACTCTGATCTGTCTACAAACTGATGCTCTGTTATATTTAATGTTATTATTATTATTATTATTATTATTATTATTATCTATTCTACATACAAACTCCAATAACCCAAAGAAAAAGAGGGTTGTTACATATAAGAAGCAGAAGAATTCATCACTAATAATTCGGATAAATTTTTTCTAACACCAAACTAACACCAGCTGTCGTTTGCTTCATCACATCTTATTGGCTCAAAATATTAAGGTGAGAGGTGATAAATCAATCAGGGTCGGCGATTTTCCTGTTTCCGACTGCAAACTGCTAGTTCTGGAGCTACAATCTGGTGAGTATCGAGATTGGATTATAGGAGGAGACGTTTAGATCAGATTTTTGAAGACTCCATGGATATTGTTGCCTCTATACACCAACAAACTGGATTTGAAATGGAGCACTTAAGATGTGACTACAGTGTAGACTTTCAGCTTCAATTCATGGTCACTGGTATTCAACATCCTTAGTTGGCCTGATGTTCTCTCGGCAGCTGTTCTTTTGCCTTGTTAACAACGAGTTTCAGGTTGCTGGAGGCCCAAAACTCCTGAACTACATCAGACCTTCCACTCCCGCTGCATTGTATTAAGATCTGTTTCAGAATAGGGAACATTGGAAAGCCAAATTCCATCACACTCCTTGTTTCTCCACTTTCTCCTGGATAAACATATCCACCGGTGTGAACACCAATCAGGTTGCAGTAATCGTCAAACACTGGTGAGCCAGATGATCCATGGAAGAAACAGGAATTGTAGGAGATCTGAGATACTTTGACTTCCCAGTTCTCAGCGAGGCATTGTTTATTTATGACATGAATGTTTGGGTTATTTTCACAGTGTTGTGCTATTTCTTGTTGAACGTTTTCTTTTCTGATAATAAAACATGGGTCCATCCGTTTAACTCCATTATCTGGGTGTCCAATTATGCAGACACCACCCATGATGGGTGGAGGACTATAGCATCTAATCAATTCAGGAAATTTTACATCACTGCTCAGTTCGAGTAGAGCAAAGTCCAGATGGTTCCCTATGTCATCTTTCCCATAGAAGTCAGCAACAAAATTTTGCTCTACTGGTATCTCAGTTACTGAAGTGTTCAGAACTTCAAATCCAAACACAGCTGTTAGATTGTGTGGACGTCCTGTTATACAGGGGAATAAGTCTCTAACAACATGTTTGTTGGTGAGGACAAACCTCTTGAAGAGCAGGAATCCAGTTCCTCTTGGAGAACCACTATTGCGGATCTGACAGACGGAGTCAGACAACCGTATTAACTCTTTAACCCTGTTTACCTCGGAAAAGCTCTGAACACTTTTATCATACTCCACTCTGAAGAACTTCTTCAATTCACCATCATCCTTCAGGTTCTTTTGTTCTTTCAGCGTCTTCACCAAATCCTCGTACTGATTTTTCAGGATACTGAGGATCTCCTGTGAGTTTGGGATCTCCTTTATGGAAAAATTCTTTACTTCTACATTACTCTTAAGATCCTCTCTTTGTTTCAGAGTCTTCAATAAATCACTGTGCTGCTCTCGCAGAATATTGAGGATCTCCTGTGTGTTTGGGATCTCTTTTGCTTCTGGGTATTTTCTAGACTCTTTCTCTTTCACTATTTTCTTCTTTTCAGTGCTGGAGGTCTCAGGAGTTCCACAATCATTGTGTTTTTTGTCTATTTGGGTAGACTTTAAGCCCTTTGTGGGGTTGGGATTAATAATAATCTGGAACTTCATACCATTCAGACTGACATCAACAGGTTCTGACAGATTGATGAAGGTTTTTGAGGACTCTTCATAGAGAATGCCTTTCTGAAAAATCTTTTCTTTAAATCTCCCATCACGCCTAAGAGCTGCTTCCACGTTTTTTCCCTTCACTGCATACACACACACATAACTAGTTTCTATCAAGTTAATGTGTTGCAAAATATATTGGATATTAGCACCACCATTTTTGCTTATGTAGAAACTAACAAAGTTTTCACGTTCTGCCATTAAAGCAGGCTCAAGTGGGGTCTTCTCAACTATAACTGTGCTGATTTTTCTGACTGTTTTGAAGTCAATGTCCAGAGTCTCATTTTCATCGATCAGACAAATAGGGAAGTCTGGGGTCACAGTCGCTGCTAGAGTCGTCCGTCTCTCGATAATCAGTGCCTTTTGCTGATTATTTTCAGAAATGCTTTTAAAAGAATCGTTTGAGTGCAGAGCCTCCTGGATGGTCATTGACTGATCACAGGTCACTTTATAATTCCTTTTATTGTAACAGAATTTGAAGCTTTTAGTTCTCTGTGAGAGGAGAAAAGAACTTCAGTTACACGGGATAGTAATCACCCTAATTAATTTTAGATCAGTATTAATAAATAATTAGGCTAATAAGTGACATTTGTGTGACTTACTCTCTGAGAAGTGTCCATGCCCCGCCCACACTGCTCTCTCTCCTCTTTGACAACAATATTCATTCTTCCCTGGAAAAGAAAGAAAGATTCAAGGATTAAAACTAAAAACTAGGATTAAAAACTAGACTCCAGTGGTGGTGTGAACACATCTATAGATTATTGTTACCGTGTTAGACACACTGCAGTGTATTTGTTCTGCTGAGAGAATGGAGTAATGCCTCTTTTTATATTAGTCCTAAACATTAGCATTATCACAGCACTGGTCTAAAGGGTAAAGAACACATGATGATGGAGGAGTTAAACAGGAAACCTACAGGTTCACTACACTCTCCACTACAGACTCTGAGTTCTGACTCGACCTAGAACTGAGCTTTAGATGCGTTCTACATCTGTAGTGAAATTATCTGCACTCTCCCCCCTGCCCCTGCACAGCCCCGCCCCCACTCTCTCTATATAAACATGCATAGCCCCACCCTCACTCTTCCTCTACACCTGCACAGCCCCGTCCCCACTCTCTCTATATAAACATGCATAGCCCCGCCCTCAGTCTCCCTCTACACCTGCACAGCCCCGCCCCCACTCTCTCTATATAAACATGCATAGCCCCGCCCTCAGTCTTCCTCTACACCTGCACAGCCCCGCCCCCACTCTCTCTATATAAACATGCATAGCCCCACCCTCACTCTCCCTCTACACCTGCACAGCCCCGCCCCCACTCTCTCTATATAAACATGCATAGCCCCGCCCTCAGTCTCCCTCTACACCTGCTCAGCCCCGCCCCCACTCTCTCTATATAAACATGCATAGCCCCGCCCTCACTCTCTCCTACACTTCAATTCAATTCAATTTTATTTGTATAGCGCTTTTAGCAATTTTCATTGCCGCAAAGCAGCTTTACATAGTCAAAAGAATTATTTAGGTTTGTATGGAATGTGAATTTGTATGAATCAAAATGGTCAGATAGTCCCTGGTGAGCAAGCCGAGGGCGACAGTGGCAAGGAAAAACTCCCTGAGATGGTAAGAGGAAGAAACCTTGAGAGGAACCAGACTCAACAGGGAACCCATCCTCATTTGGGTGAAGCAAAAAGCAGTAAATGATCTGCATTTATACAGTGTGTAGGGTGGGAGGCAGTTCAGCTATAATAGCTGATGTTAATTGATGTTAATATGGAGTCCAGGTAGTTATTGAAGACCCAGGTAGACTTGTAAGAAGTTCCAGTCATGAACTATCGAACTGTCAAGTCCCCAGAGAAACAGTTGCCAACACCAGTCAAGGCCAGAACCATTTTCTAGGTAGAGACTGCACAGCCCCGCCCCCACTCTCTCTATATAAACATGCATAGCCCGCCCTCACTCTCTCCTACACCTGCACAGCCCCGCCCCCACTCTCTCTATATAAACATGCATAGCCCCACCCTCACTCTCCCTCTACACCTGCACAGCCCCGCCCCCACTCTCTCTATATAAACATGCATAGCCCCGCCCTCAGTCTCCCTCTACACCTGCACAGCCCCGCCCCCACTCTCTCTATATAAACATGCATAGCCCGCCCTCACTCTCTCCTACACCTGCACAGCCCCGCCCCCACTCTCTCTATATAAACATGCATAGCCCCGCCCTCAGTCTCCTTCTACACCTGCACAGCCCCGCCCCCACTCTCTCTATATAAACATGCATAGCCCGCCCTCACTCTCTCCTACACCTGCACAGCCCCGCCCCCACTCTCTCTATATAAACATGCATAGCCCCGCCCTCAGTCTCCTTCTATGCCTACACAGCCGCGCCCCTACGCTCCCCCTGCACCTGCAAAGCCCCGCCCCCACTGTCTCATGATATATTTACATTTACATTCATGCATTTGGCAGACGCTCCAGTTAACTTATCTAGCGCGACTTACAAAAGTCCTTTGAGGTTTTTGGCACTGGATAGATACTTACACTGGGTTACTGGGTTATTAACTAAATTTAAATTTAAATTTTATTTGTCACGTACACAGTCATACACAGTACGATATGCAGTGAAATGCTTATACGACCGCCTGTGACCTTAAAAATGTAAAAACGGTTAACAAGAAATAAATAGAACAAAATCTAAAAAATGTAAAAAAAAAAAATTAAGAAATATAAAAAAACATATCTATACAATAAGAAAAAATATAAGGATGAGTGGAAATGTCCAGGAAATGTGCGAATTTGGATGTGTGTGTAGATGTCCATGGTCCATAAATGTCCATAATCTGCAATGTGCAAAAGTGCAAGTGTCCATTAATGTCCGGGGTATGTGCAACTGTGCATGAGTGTACAGATGAGTAATGTCCATGAGTGTCCATCAGTGCCATCAGTGAGACACAGTTGAAAAGAGACATTCAGGCACAAAAACCCAGAAAGTCAGAGAATGAAACAGCTGTCACCATCTCACCCACGCTTATTTTTAAAATAATGCTTTATAATGCATTGGTTTGTTTTTTTTTCTCTTTTTTGACCTTTTAGTATTTTCTTCGTTTCTTACTCACCTCCATGTCTCCTGCTCTGCTGTAGATGTCCTCTTGCTCATTTACTCCATCTTCTTCTCTCTTTATAGTCTGAATGTAGTAAAGTGTAAGAAATTATCTTACGAGTGTTGTTGTTTGCCATAATGCTCAGGAATCACTTACTAACTTTAACTAACTTTTTCTGATCAGATTACTAATTATTATTTTATCAAGAAACTTCTACACTTCTATCTAGTATTGTACACTTCTATCACCTGACAAGTACTCATTTTCTCAACATACTTTTCTTGTTTTCTGAGGGTTGATAAGATACTTGCGAATATCACTGCCACCTTTCCTCTTGCTCATGGTAATAGTCCCTGTGAATGAAAGCTGAGTGTAAATAAGCAGCTCACACACCATTTAAACTAATACTACTAATAATATTTATCATAAACACACAGATGTACAGTACACTACACACAGATGAAGAGTAAATGAAAGCTGCTACTGTCTACATAAACTCCACATGCAGTGCAACAGAACTTCACCTGGGCTTTTTAACAAACACAGAGTAATAAAGATGGTAATGTTACTGTCACTGTGTGCACCTTGGTTGGTCGCTGAGTAAATATACGTGGATAATTAACAGTCCAGGTAAGTTAGCTATGACAGCTAATCAATGTTAGCTATGATGGGTATAAATGGTGGAGTGAACAGAGCCTGGCTGGTGTTTGGAACATACCTACTTACCTCAGTTACCACACGCTAGCTAGCTTTTGCATTTGATAGAACTCAGTAATCTGTCCCTACCTGTGTCAACTCCTACATTTCTTGTGGTGAGATAAACTACAACGATTCCAGTTAGCCGGTTAGCTAAAGCGATGCATAGCAGACAGCTCAAATCAGCCACACCCATAATTATACATAACTTTATGGCCTAATATAATTTTAACTGATGAGTTAAATAAATATTGACCCCCTGTCCAGTTATCATGAATATAAAATCTATCTATGGAGACCAAACCTATGTTTTAGTACCAGGCTGTAAACATGTTTATTTCTGTTGTAAAGTTGGACATTTTAAAATGGGGCTCTATGGGAATTGACTCACTTTTGGAGCCAACTCTTAGTGGTCTTTTGAGGAACTGCACATTTGATCACTTCTTCATTGACATCATTTTCAGAACCAGTAATCACCCTTTAAACGTTACACAAAGGGAGCCAGAATGTACAGGCTAATGCACAGGATGTATGCTAGGTGTCGCTGCTCCTTCTCTCTCAGCTTCCTTTCCTTTCCTGTTGTGTGCTGTGTTATCAGCTAGCTAATGTTCTGACAGGAAGTGAGCATAACACTGCTAGATAATAATCATTCATAAATGCATCATCATAACACTTTATAAAATCTACCAGAATAGACAGTGATGTACAGTAGCCTATGTAACACTCATTATATTTTACATTTTAATACGTTATAAGTAATAAAACAGAGGGACAGTACAGGGATAAACACTGTCTCTATGTCTAAAACCACACATGGAGTATTTGATATGAATTGTACCTGTACAGATCAGTCACGCCAAAGAGTTTGAAACGCTAACTCCTTCTGAATCCTCACTGGTCGAGCAGCAGCTTCTGCTGGGGTAGAACAACACCGTTCAGACACACCACGCACAGAACTGCACAGCACCGGAGTACTAGAACCTGTAAAGATGATCATTAATATCATCATTAAGTAATAATTAATTAATTTGTTTAGTTATGATTACATTTACTAACGAATACTTTAGAGGATGGTGTGGGGTAGCCAATCGTAGAGAGAACAAATATGTCTTTTAAGAGCAGAGTGTGAAGGTTTAATTAGCAGAGAAATAGCACAGTTTGCTAGGAAAAATTGTTTGTGCACGTCTTGCTGGCACATCTGTGACCAAGACATCTTTGTGATGTTTAAATTATATATATATAAAAATTAGCACAGATTTCAAACAAACTTTTTGTATGTTGTCTTTAGGAGTTATTGTTTGGAGAAACTTGAGTAAATTAATGAAATTAGTATATTTTGAAATATAATAATTGTTGAAAAATAATTGTGGAAACTAGTGAGTTTTGTTTTCCTTCAAAAAAATCTGGAATTGCAGATTGCCAGATTGGGTGGGTTTCTGTCTACATTTCCTAACCTTACACTCGAAAAAAAAAATTTTGGTGGATGTACTGTGGGTCAAAAAAATGGAGGACTTTAACTTTATTAATATTTCACTTCACAACGTAAAATACTTTGACTCAAGTTCAGGATTTTATCCCTCGTCCCCTGCTGGATCTGAGTCATAATGAAAGCGTTTGTGCTCCATCACACAGAACTACATCACTACAGTTCCCAGATCACAGCGAACTACAAACATGGCCACTACAAACTATAACTCCAAGTACAACACTCCACCAGCAGGAACACACTTAGCTGAACTCAAATCTCTCTCTCTCTCTCTGTAGTAAACTCTTAGACTCCTGTATTAGTGTGACTGACCCGTTGGACCTGTAGCTGTGACTCTGGTTCCTGGTGTTTGCTCTCGCTGTGAGTGTCGGTTCTGTCTGATCCTCTGTCTGGTCCGACCTCCTGTTTACTGACTGAACATTTAAACTTCTTACAGATTGTTTTAATAAACCCAGTAAAGATCTCACTGACACTCTACACTTTTACATTTTACACACACACACACACACACACACACACACACACACACAATATGCAGGGTAAAGTCAACAGTTTCAAAATAATAACCATTCAGATTATATGAAATGATAATTCCAAATATTTTTTATTTATCTCCACACCGTATTCATTATAAAATCCTAGTTTTAAACAAGAATCGATCTGCTAAAAGTTACATTCCTTTTTATCCCCCATAAGCTCAGTTACACAGTGAGTATTATTATTATTATTATTATTATTATTATTAATTTAGTGACTATTAATGTAATAAATCTATAAAATCTCACCTTTGATGATGAAGTATCTCAGGAGTTTACTTCAGGTTACTGTGGAGAAACAAGCTGCCAACTCTAGGGGCGACAATAACTGTTAGTGAGTTTCGTTTTCCTTGGAAAAGCCTGGAATGTCGGGTTGCCAGATTTGGTGGGTTCTGTTTACATTTCTTCACCTTACACTTAAAAAAATATTTAACAGATGTTTAGTAACAACTAAAGTGTCTGTAATGGGTGGAGGTTAAAAACTGTGTGTGTGTGTGTGTGTGTGTGCCCTGCGATGGACTGTCATTCAGGCTGTACCCCACCTCATGACCCCAAATTTCCTTTGGTAGGCTCCACTCCCCTGTGACCCTGTTCAGTATAAGTGCTATAAAGAATGAGGGAGTGAGTAATAAAAACGAGTGCAAGTAAAAGGGGAATTTACTTAATGAAAAGATATCACAAGGCTGAATATCATATCATATCACTAATATATTGAAGCGAATTTCCCCCATAAGAAATAAGGAAAACTCAGATGATTTGTTCCACAACCCAAAAATATTCAGATAAAAATAATTAATGCTGTAGAACATCTTTCTTACTCCTCTCACAGTAGCCCCCTCCTTCTTTTCAAATAGTAGATACACACACTCACACACACACACGGTCTCAGTGTTACAGTAGACAGTATATGCGTGCATGGATGTTGACTATCTGAGTCACACGTGCACTTTGAGCCAGCATGGGAGACGATTAACCACACGAGCGCGAGAGAGAGAGAAGAACCATCGGCTCAGTTGTGCTCATGTGGCGCTCGGCAATAACAAATAGCAATAAATTTTGTATCAAGATAGTTTTATGTTTTTCTTTTCCTGAAGTATGTTTACATTTTTGGCTGGCTCTGTATATATAATATATAATTTCTAAAATATACTTATTTATAAAAATATAAATGGTTCCTGTGCCCATCATAGCTTCTTCCAGTCTTTTCCACGGCTCGCAAAGAATCTTGGGATATGTTGGGAGGTGAAGTATACACCGTTGCATCCTTTATTTTCAGGGGAAAGATCACATTTGTCCTCTGTGCGTTACCCTGGTAACGTAGACATCTCAATACCTGTTACTGTTGCTACTGTGTACCTTTCAGACTACTGAAAATGCACATTGACTATTTATTAAAACAACAACTGATACCTTTACAAAATGTATACTTCTGAAATGTGTATAATTTGTGAATAAATAATGTGATTAAAAGATGTATGTAGAAAGTCCTTTTTTACAAATTAGTAACCTATGTAATAGTAATAATTTATTAATTAAATAGTTAAAAAATATTATATTTAATTTAAAAATACTAAAGTTAAAATCTAACATAAATATAATTACAGTTCTTATTGTGTTATACTAATATGAAGTCATCCTCTATAATAATGCTAATAATTACATGAATACATTTTTGAGTTTCATTCTTTTCACGCTCCAGCAAGGCGCAATGACTGATGGGAAATTTTTTATTTCCAGTAAAGACCCGTTGTTCAGTTGTTCACTACACCATAACAGTTCCCTTTGAACTTAGCAGGTTCACTCCCTGCATTTGGAATCACACTTAACATGGCTGTGCAGTGCAGTGTACTTCTCAGGGTACTATTAGCCAATCGAATCACAGCTTTAGTCACGATGCTATGATCTGATGATGATGATCTGATAGGCTGCAGGAAATGCCCTTTTGATAAAGTGCATCTTTGAATCGAACCACATCAGGGCAGCCTGAAAAATCCCCACACTAATGCAGAGATGTTTACCAATAGCGAGCGGTTTGTAAATGCAGGTTTGTCAGTCTGTAAACACAAAAAATCACAAAATACATTTCTAAATTTCTGACATTTATGTGTGAATTCTGAAACTGATCTGATTCCATATTTTTTATATATATCTCTTTGATTCAAATTCTATTTGAGAATATCATGTAGACTTCAGAACAAATGTCATCAAAACAAAAATATATATATTTTTGGGGTTCACGATGTGTGCATGGGTGCTGCACAGAGTATCAGTCTCGAACATTTTCAGATTCACATTCTGTGAGGGTATGAAGCAGT
Organism: Clarias gariepinus; assembly: GCF_024256425.1. Classification (NCBI taxonomy): domain Eukaryota; kingdom Metazoa; phylum Chordata; class Actinopteri; order Siluriformes; family Clariidae; genus Clarias; species Clarias gariepinus. Next base: position 492,180 of record NC_071120.1, on the reverse strand, counting down.
TACTATAGCCTACATGTACGTGCGGAGGTTCTGTGCCACTTCCTCTTCTTTTAAACTGTCATGGGAAAACAGGCTTGACAAAGTGATATAAAAGTAATACGATTTACCTCCAAATTACATTTATATTATGTAAAAAAATTTTTTTTGTATTTACATTACCCTTTATCTAAATAGTTACAGTACATATTTAATTAAAATTGATTATTGCCAATTTATATAATGCTGTACACAGTTTAAGAAAGCAAAAAAATACAGTATAAATAATATGATGCTTTTCTGTTCAAAATGTGAACAAAAAATGCTATTTTTATTATTGAAATAATATATAAATTTGGTTTATTAATTTACAGAAAATATCTGTAATTTTACAGAGATTATATACAGTTTAATAAGGAAAAACTATTCAGATTAAAATTAGTATATTTTTTACAGGGCAGGTAATCCACGATTCTTTTCAGTTTATTGTTTTTCAACACGATTTTTTCCCCCTCCCTTCTGGCCTTGATGTAGAAACAAACTAAATTTTCAGGTGGAAGAAACAGGGAGTTTCTGTGCCTTCACTGTGCTGTTGTTTCCATTTGATGTCCAGAAGCTCGTGGTGCCACAGCAGCTCTGGACATTTGCTCTTTCAGGATGAGCACTGCCTTATTTCCTCCTTTTTAGGTTTTCAAGGATTAAAATTAAAATAATACAATAAAAAAAAGATAAGGCAGTAAAATTGTCTGAAGTCTCTGTTAGATGACCATAGACTCATTACAGTCCATCACATATTTCTTGCATTTGCAACGGAATCTCAAGGTATGAAATTTATTAAATAATTGTCTCTTAATAATGTAATTAAGAGAAGAACATGATACATATTTCTAAAATCTGATCGATACTTCCGGTTTAATCTAATTACTCACCAGATTGTAGCTCCAGAACTAGCAGCTTTCAGTCAGAAACAGAAAAATCCCTGCACCTGATTGGTTAATCATCTCTGAGCCAGAAGTCAATAACATCTGAAGAAACAAATGACGGCTGGTGTTTGTTTGATGTTCGGGAAATTAAAATAAGTTTCTGTTCCTGTAAAGATTTACTTCTCCTTTGGGTTATTGGGGTTTGTCTGTAGATTTTTATTATTAGTAGTAGTAGTATCATAAATTAGTATCAGTATCAGTTTGTAGCCTGGTCAGAGTCTGAGCTCCTGCTTTACTCTTCATCACATAACTGTTTTAATAAGGTAAGGAATATCTCAGCTCTTGACTTTCATCCCCTTGACCACATTTTTCTTTCATACAAAATGTGGATAATACGTCTCCCACAGGTACGGCAGTGGCAATTTCTTTAAGACTGCAAGGGAAGCTCAGCTTCCCCTATAATGTCACAAAATAAATGGTCAAATTATGTACTATTGTATTAACATTTTATTGACTAAAAATGCGTTAGAAAACGTTCAGAATCAGTTAGATGTAGCAGGTCGGCTGACTTGATTTTCTTCTCATACATTCCCGTAGCGTCACAGTGCATTTCCCCGTTGAAGCCCAGCGTCCATTGACTTCGATGCGGCTGCCTTGAACGTTTTTTTTCAGTGCTTTGAAACTAGACGGTCATTGGATAAACGCTGCGATTATGTCCCGACCACGGACGCTCAGCATCTCTGGGGTGAATGAGGAGCAAATGAGTAGTGGGCTGGCCTGGACTCCGAGCTTCTGCGTGATGATTGGAGGGTCTGTCGAAAGATTGCATCTCCTTTTGACTGACAGCGATTTTGTACTATAAGGAATCGCTGAAGCTATTCGCGCTCAGTCCCATCGCGGATTTCTCAAGTTCAGTCGAAATAAAAACTGCTGCAACCTATTTCTTTATATTTGCTTGGCGAAATTGCTTGATTTTCATTATACATTTCATACAATTATACACCACATTCCTTGTTTCACTTTTACAGCATTTAATTTTTTTTTAGATCGTTCATTCATTCATTCATATAGTAGGCTAGGCTAGCGTCGTGGGTAAAACTGCACACAATGGCAGACAGTGCTAATGGTGTCGACCTGATTTTGGCGAAGCCATTTGAAAGTGTTCCTTACGAGGAAAAACTTTTTTACAATTAATTAAACAGCAGGGCAGATCAACACCTAAGATTGATTTAGTGCAAAAGATAGGGAAAAATAACAGGTCTTTTCAGCTCTCCTGGTACGACAAAGTTAACTGGCTGACTGGAAGTGCTGTGACAAATAAAATGTACTGCTGGCCATGCCTCTTGATGAAACCATCTCACGGATGTGTTGTTTGGTCAATGGTGGGGTTTGAACATGTGAGTGCATGTGCAAGATTAAGTTGCATGGGAAGGATCAGGGTTGAGCATGCAATAAATGAAGGTGCTCGCATTCAAGTGGCTAAACATAATGAAACAGTCAAACAAAACAGAGCCTTCCTAAACCGCCTTATTGATGTGACATCCTTGCTAGGCCGGCAGGAGCTGTCATTTAGGGGACATGATGAGAGTAGTGAATCATCAAACAAGGGGAATTACAGGGAGGTTACAGAAACATTAGCTAAATATGACTCTGTCCTGTCCACACAATTCGAGTCCTCAACTGTGTTTTCTGGTATGTCCTATACTATTCAAAATGACTTGATCTCTGCTCTTGCAGCCATTATTTCTGATCAGATCAGAGATGAAATTCAGGATGCTCCCTTTTTTTGGATGGCAGGTGGATAAAACAACTGATATATCCTGCCGTGCCCAACTCTCTGTCATTGTTCGCTATGTGGATAGTGCAGGTAAAATTCAGGAGTGCTTTATTGGATTTTTTGATGTTTCTGGGGGGCGAGATGCCAAGTCCGTTTTTGAAATATTAAATGAGAACATGCAGGGCTACAATTTTAAGGATAAGCTTGTGGCACAGACCTATGATGGGGCTGCTGTCATGGCTTCAGATCTCAATGGTCTGCAGGCCACAGTGAAAGCAATAGCCCCCAGTGCAATGTTTGTGCATTGCTATGCACACAGACTGAATCTGGTGCTAAATGCTTGCCTGTGTGCAGAATCTTCTTTGCATCACTCTCTGGATTTGCCACATTTTTTTCAAAATCCACAAAGAGGACATCTTTTCTGGAGTCTGCAGGCTGTTCAAGGTTGCCCAGAAACGCTCCTACTCGATGGAATTTCACATCACGGATGGTGAGTACTGTAAGGCAAACAATTATGATGGCCTCCTGCAGACATTTGAGAACATTATTGCAGATACAACAATGGATGATGATACACTGGATTGTGCCAAAGGCTTTGTGAGGAAACTGGAGGATTTTGAGTTTGTGTTCATGATGTACACATGAACAAATCTTCTCTGAGACTGATGTGGTCTTTGGTATTGTCCAGCAGAGGGCAATGGATGTTCTTTACTGCAAGAAAAGAATTGAATCTCTTTTTGCATTTGTCAAAGAGAAGAGGTCAGAGGGGGCTTTCCAAGCTGTTTATGCCAAGACAGCAGATCTCACATCAGACCAACGAGATGAGCCCATGAGAAAGCGCTGTGTGACCCAATTACAGGATCCCCAAGAGCGATACAGAAATCTGTACATGGCCATCCTTGATAACATCTTGGAGCAGATTCCTGGACGTTTTTCAAATTTGGAAAGCATGCTCTTCTTAGAATTAGCCAATCCAGATAAATTTGATGACATGAGACAGGTATTTCCAGAGAAGGCCTTCCAAAGTGTCCTAAAAAGTTATAGCCATCACTTTGATTCAGGGAGACTGAGGTCAGAACTGTATTCAGATCAGGACTTGCAGGGTAACAGGGGAAAGCTGTGTGATTACTTGGTGTTCCTTAAAGACATGGAGTTGGACAGTGCAATGACTCAGCTTTACAAACTGTTAAACCACTCATTAGTGGCAACAATTGGAGCTACATCTGCAGGTGTAAAAAGGAGCTTCTCCTGTTTAAAGCGGCTCAAGTCCTACACCTTAAACACAATGGGCCAAGGCCATTTAAGCAGCCTAGCTCTGCTGGCCATTGAGAGGATACTGGTCAAGTCACTGGAAAAGACGCCTAGTTGGTACGACAGAGTCACAGACCATTTTCTTGAAAAGGAACGTAGGACAGAATTTACTTTTAAATAAATAGACAATTTTATGATGTAGGCCGAAAATGAGCTTCCCCTATTTGACATTATTACAGTGCAGTAAGCAACATCTGAACAGAGATGTTCCTACCTGAAATAACATCCAGTTTAATTGTTCACAAACACCTCATGTGCTCAGATACCACCTCATTAGACTTCTATAATAAATGACCTGTATTAAAGTGACATGATTTAGGAACCTCGCATCAAGCACTATGTTAAAAAGAAGTTAAAAACCACAGAAGCAGAGATTTACCTGCTCCTGTACCTGGTATTTGTGGTGCTTGGAGTGATAGCACTCTGTAGCCGAGCTGGAGGAAGATCTACCAGCGTTTTTTTCTTAGGAATATTGTGTGGACATTACAAAAAAAAGACGAATCTGAAAAAACAGAAAAGTAGAAGAAATATAATTTAAGTAAAAGGGAGGAGTGTTTTTTTCACACACACACGAGACCCATGGGACTGTCCAATGATCAAAAAGGGAGTTCTGCATAAATGGTCTCTATTAAGGAAAACCATGAAGACAGTGTATAGGCATCTGCTGCGTGTTTGAGAGTGAGACTTGCAGGAAGTGTAAGCAGTCTGATGTCTGGAACAGTTTAAAGCAGCATTTTATTGTGATTTGTTTGATCAGACACTCATGGTTTTTGTGTTACCAAATGATATGCTGTTATGCAAAAATTCCATTAATGGTTATTGTTGTGCAAACAGTATTCACTGTTATGCACAAACGTTTGCTGTTTTGCTCAAATTATCAAAGTATCACAGTGCCAAAATTCCTCATTTCAACTTGATTTAAATGTAAAAAAAAAAAAAATCCTTACAGCATTTATAATGCTTGAAATTTTCAGCACTGCAGTTAATTGTGGTTGTATATTTTAAATGAAAATGTATTTTAAGCATTTAAAAGGTCAGTGCAAAAATATTGACCTTACTAAACTGCTGTTTAAGTGTTAAAAATACCATTTTCATTATTTTTTAACCCTCACAAATTCAGGTCGACAAAATTCAGGTATTCAAATTCTTACTGCCCATCCTTCCTTCCTTGTTCTCTTTCCACATACCATCTGTCTTCTCATCAAAAAGGGCCTGGACTAATACACACAAACACACTCACTCACTCAGATAAATGCAATTACCTCAAAATAATGGGACTGAGCTAACAAACACACAAGCACAAACACACTACAACTATTTATCATTTTCACACACCAACGTGCAATCTCTTTTTTGCCTTGTCATTTGAACAAGAATTCTTTTCTATCTTTGCTGCTACTTACAAGAAACGGTTACTGTTTCTCATCTATCGTCTCATGGATAAGTTACTTTGCACTACCTCATCTCAGTACTTCATTACCACACAGTATAGGATTGTGTCGTGTTGTCTTGTGTATGTTTTCTTTTTTGTGTACTACTTAGATAGTTTTGTTAACTATCTTAAACTCTTTTCTGTCTGTTCATTTTGCATCTGCTTGTGTTTTTTATATTTCATGATTCAACATAAATACAGAGATAAGCATTAGAATCAATTATATTATTAAAATGCAATAAAGATTAAATTCTGACTTGTTCCAGCAAAAGAAGAATTGAATGAGTTAGTCACACAAAAACAAATGTAAAAAGTTAACCAACTGTTTATTAACTGTGTAGAGAAAGAAAAGAGAGAAACCTCAGCATGATGGTAAGGTCTTCATTAAGCACTTTATCAGAGTCAAAGGGATGAAAGTCACAAGCTGAGGTATTCCTTACCTTATGAAAACAGTTATGTTATGAAGAGTAAAGCAGGAACTCAAACTCAGACTCTGACCAGGCTACAAACTGATACTGTCATATTTATTATACTACTACTACTACTACTACTAATAATAATAATAATAATAATATCTAATCTACAGACAAACCCCAATAACCCAAAGGAGAAGCAAATCTTTACAGGAACAGAAATTAATTTTAATTTCCCAAACATCAAACAAACACAAGCCGTCATTTGTTTCTTCAGATGTTATTGATCAGGTGCAGGGATTTTTCTGTTTCTGACTGAAAGCTGCTAGTTCTGGAGCTACAATCTGGTGAGTGATTAGATTATACCAGAAGAATAGATCAGATTTTAGAAATATGCATCATGTTTTTCTCTTAATTACATTATTAAAAAACGATTATTTAATATATTAAGACAGTAGATTGAGTAGACACTTGATTGATTAGCCAGTCATTAATAAAACAGTGAACTGATATCTGGATTGATAAGAATAGATTTATAAGAGTAGACTAAATAGAATGATTAAACAGTGGATTAGTTAGACAGTTTATTGATTACACAGTAGACTGATTAGACTGCTGCTAATTTTATACAGGATTGAAATCAAGGTGACTCCCATCAGGAACAGCAAGAGAATGAATATAACAGCTGTAAGTGGTGTTCTACGCTGAGAGTACAGCAAAATGACATGTACTGGGTGAATCGATTATTATACATTTGGCTATAATATATAATAATAATTATTTGGCTGCTTCGTGTTGGCTGCTTTTTCCCGAGCTCCGCCAGACTGACCAATTTTTCTACTTTTTCGTCCCCTTACGAAGAGTAAACATATAACAGATAAGTATTTCATACTACCTTATAATATATTCACTCGAAACGCGTGTTATATCGTTTTCGTATAAGTTTATATCGTATAAGTTTTAATAGTTTTGCAGCACACCGCTTCTAGCCAGCTTTTCATTAGCATCGCTAGCCCGTTAGCCCGGCTATCACAAGTTTGTTTACGCTCTTTCGCACCGGTTATTTCTATTTTTAGACACCATGTCGGTTGGGTCTCTGCCCCTGTGTGCAGGTGAGGAGACATTGGAGCTGCACTCGGTGGACTTGGAGATGGAGGCCGTGGAGAAGCTGATCCGCGACCTACAGGTGAAGCTGGCCCGGCTACAGCAGCGGAAAGCCACGCTGGAATCGTCGCGGACCGACGCTCACCTGTCCCAGGTAAATTCTCGGCATGAGAATTCTCCGACAACCTCTACTCCGCGTGCTTCTCTGCCCAGGTCCAACGCACCGAGAACGCAGCCTGCCCAGCTTTCCTTCACCCCGGCGCCGGGATACCACGAGGCCTGGAAACTTCAGCAGCGGAAGACGCGCGCCAAGCCCCGGGCGAGGACCTCTCCTCCTCCGCCACCACCCGTCTTCGAGATCTCAACCCGAAACCGCTTCGCTCCTCTCCGTGAGACGGCACACGACGCGCTGGTCATCGGAGACTCCATTGTCCGCCACGTGCGTGCTACCACAGCTAAAGGTAAGGCGTACACGCGCTGTTTACCTGGTGCACGTGTTCTTGATGTTGCTGCACAGGTGCCTGCGGCCCTGAGGAAGAACATTCGAGCTGTGGTTCTCCATGCTGGCACCAACGACATCAGGCTGAGGCAGACGGAGATCCTAAAGAAGGACTTCAGGAGCCTGGTTGAGAAGGTCCGCAGCACATCACCCACGACAAAGATCGTCGTATCTGGACCACTTCCGACATTTCAGAGAGGAATCGAGAGGTTCAGTAGATTATTTGCCTTCAATGAATGGTTACAATCTTGGTGTCAACAACAGAGATTACCCTTTGTTGATAACTGGAATGTTTTCTGGGAGCGTCCTAGGCTCTACCGCACAGATGGCCTGCACCCTAGCAGAGCTGGAGCAGCGGTCCTCTCTGACAACATCTCCAGGACATTACGAACCATCTGACTTGCGGTAAGTCATACCTCAGATTCTTTAGATATCAGCCACAATACAACCCACCATACTAATAGACGCACACACATAGCTTGTACTATAGAAACTGTGTCTATTCCCCGATTAGTGAGAAAAAAGAATAAATTCGTTAAATCCAGCCGAAACAATCTGGTAACCATTAAACCAGAAAAAGCCCAAATAAGTAATCGAAGTCTACCTCTAAAGTTTGGACTTCTCAACATTAGATCCCTTACGCTAAACCAACCGTCTGCTAGCTGCATAGAGTCGTCACTCAGGGTTCACTCTATTGAGACTGTGTCTGTTCCCCGAGCTAAAAACAAATTTAGAAAGACTCAGAAAGTCTGTTTTAGTAATTTAATTAGCATAAAGACCACAAACTTGGATCAGACTGAATGCGCAGCCGGCACCTCTGATCTGAAGCTAGGACTGTTAAATATTAGATCTCTCGCATCTAAAGCAGTTATAGTTAATGAAATTATCACAGATCAGGATTTTGATATACTCTGTTTAACAGAAACCTGGATTAAACAGGACGAGTATGTAGCTCTAAATGAAGCTAGTCCTCCTGGATACAGCTACATACACCAGCCTCGGTTAACTGGTAGAGGAGGAGGCGTCGCAGTTATTCACAATGATAATTTGACTATTGTACAAAAACACGGACACAAATTTAATTCATTTGAAATTCTTTATAGTAACATAAGTGTATTTAACTATATTAAGTCAGCTCAGTCGATCCCGCTAATTGTCATTTACAGACCTCCAGGGCCGTACTCGGAATTTCTTAGTGAATTTGCAGATTTCCTCTCAAACCTAGTCGTTTCTGTAGACAAAGTGTTAATTGCTGGAGATTTTAATATTCATTTTGAAAACCCAGAAGACCCTCTAAGAACTGCATTTATGTCTATACTGGACTCGGTAGGAGTAAATCAGTGTGTAGTAGGACCCACTCATAAAGCAGGTCACACTTTAGATTTAATAATATTATTTGGATTAAGTATAAGAAATTTATTCACAATACCACTATCTGAAGTTATCTCAGATCACTATCTTGTCTCAATTCAAGTGTGTCACAGTAATAATGTACACACAGCGCCGCGCTACCGTATGAAACGTACATTCACATCAACTACCAAACAGAGTTTTATCAGTAATCTCCCAGAGTTCCCAACTTCGATTAGATCACCGTCTGACCCCACAGAACTCGATCAGGCGACTGAATATTTAGAGTCGACATTTCGCTATACCCTAGATAATGTAGCTCCAGTCAAAAGAAAAATTATTAGAGATAAAAAACTTGCTCCCTGGTATAACGATCACACGCGCACTTTAAAACAGACCGCTCGGAAATTAGAACGTAAATGGCGTCAAACTAAATTACTAGTATTTCAAATAGCATGGAAGGAGAGCATCCTGAACTATAGAAAAGCTCTTAGTGTAGCTAGATCAACATATCTCTCCACTCTTATAGAAGAAAATAAAAATAATCCTAGATTCTTATTTAATGCTGTAGCCAAATTAACCAGAAATAAGACCACTGCAGAAATCTCCACAACAACATCATGCAATAGTGAGGACTTCATGAACTTTTTTAATAATAAAATTGTAAATATTAGGCATAAAATTGAGGTTTTGAAACCGAACAATGTAATTGATGCAGATGTTAATCTAGCCATGTCAGACCAGAACCTAGAATACTTTACTCCCCTTGAAGAGAATGAACTAATTTCACTCATCTCTTCTTCAAACTCATCAACCTGTATATTAGATCCTGTACCGACACATTTTCTTAAACAGATAGTACCAGCAATAATAGAACCCCTGTTGAGAATAATTAATTCTTCACTCAGCATTGGATATGTTCCAAAATCTTTTAAATTAGCAGTTATCAAACCAATAATTAAGAAACCTGACCTCGACCCCTGTCAGCTGTCCAGTTACAGACCAATATCAAACCTCCCCTTTATCTCTAAGATCCTGGAAAAGATAGTAGCGGAGCAGCTATGCTCATATATACATAGGAATGGCATACATGAACTGTATCAGTCAGGATTTAGGCCTCATCACAGTACAGAGACGGCGCTCGTTAAAGTAGTAAACGACATTCTATTGGCCTCTGATCAGGGTTGTGTAACTATGCTTGTATTACTTGACCTCAGTGCAGCTTTTGACACTGTTGATCACGCTATTCTTCTTCACAGATTAGAAAATGTAGTGGGAATTAAGGGTACAGCCCTCTCCTGGCTCAGATCCTATCTGACCCATCGTTATCAGTATGTAGACTTAAATGGTGATTATTCTGCATGTTCTCTAGTGGAGTTTGGCGTTCCGCAGGGTTCAGTTTTAGGTCCACTGCTTTTTTCCCTTTACATGCTTCCTCTGGGCAACATAATCCGTAAGCATGGTATTAGTTTTCATTGTTATGCTGATGATACACAGTTATATGTCTCAGCAAAACCTGATGAGAAAAAACAGCTTACTAAAATTGAGCAATGTGTGCAGGACATAAGAAATTGGATGCTAACTAACTTCCTTCTGCTAAATCCGGATAAGACAGAAGTTCTAGTCATAGGACCGCATACAGCTAGGAGTAAAATTTTAGATCATACCGTAACTTTAGATGGCCTTTCTGTTCCATCAAATGCAACAGTGAAAGACCTTGGTGTGATTATTGATTCCAGCCTTTCATTTGAAGCACATGTAGATAATATTACCAGGATAGCATTCTTTCACCTCAGAAATATTGCCAGAATAAGAAATTTATTGTCGCTAAACGACGCAGAAAAACTAGTTCATGCTTTTATCACCTCTAGGTTGGACTATTGTAATGCCTTACTGTCTGGTTGTTCAGCTAGATGCATAAATAAGCTTCAGCTAGTCCAGAATGCAGCAGCGAGAGTCCTCACCAGAACCAGAAGATATGAGCACATCACCCCTATCTTATCTTCACTCCATTGGCTCCCTGTGAAATTTCGCATTGATTTTAAAATACTACTTTTGACATATAAAGCATTAAATGGTCTCGCGCCGCAGTACCTGAGCGAACTGCTAGTGTCTTACGATCCGCCACGCCTACTTCGATCAAAGGATGCAGGCTGCTTGTCAGTACCGCGTATTATGAAAAATACAGCTGGGGGCAGAGCTTTTTCTTACAAAGCCCCAAAGTTATGGAATAGTCTTCCAAATAGTGTTCGGGACTCAGACACAGTCTCAGTGTTTAAGTCCAGGCTAAAAACCTATTTATTTAGCCGAGCATTTTTATAAATAGATTTGCCATAGGTAAAGGAGCAGATCTGGGGGACTCATAGACGTAGAGTATTATGGTGAACTGGTATGTTTGGATGCTGTCTTCCTCACTCTAATTGATCACTCAGGTTTGCTGACGGTGAGGTGATTGTTTGCTTTACATGTCAGGAAGCCCTCATGTTTGTGTTTCCTTCTGGCTCTCCCTTTTAGTTATGCTGTCATAGTTAGTCCTGCCGGAGTCTCTGCTTGCACGCTACAGTTAATATACATTCACATTATACATTGTGTGACTGTGACCATACCTAACTGCCATCTCTCCTCTTCTTCTCTTTCCCCCCCTCTTTCTTTTTCCTCTCTCCTCCTGTCCCCCCCTTTCACTCTTTCTCTCTCTCTCTGTCGAGCTACACATGTCGTTCCTGAGCTGCCAGTGATCCAGACTCCCTCTGCCCTCCGGACCTGTCTGACCCATCCTGGTGCCCCGCTTCTGGCTGAAGATCTCGTCACATGGATGCCCCGTGGGTCTCTCTGGGATGCGTCTGGTGTCTGGGAATGATTCTCTCTACCTAGAAAATGGTTCTGGCCTTGACTGGTGTTGGCAACTGTTTCTCTGGGGACTTGACAGTTCGATAGTTCATGACTGGAACTTCTTACAAGTCTACCTGGGTCTTCAATAACTACCTGGACTCCATATTAACATCAATTAACATCAGCTATTTTAGCTGAACTGCCTCCCACCCTACACACTGTATATATGCAGATCATTTACTGCTTTTTGTTTCACCCAAATGAGGATGGGTTCCCTGTTGAGTCTGGTTCCTCTCAAGGTTTCTTCCTCTTACCATCTCAGGGAGTTTTTCCTTGCCACTGTCGCCCTCGGCTTGCTCACCAGGGACAAACTGACCATTTTGATTCATACAAATTCACATTTCATACAAACCTAAATAATTCTTTTGACTATGTAAAGCTGCTTTGCGGCAATGAAAATTGCTAAAAGCGCTATACAAATAAAATTGAATTGAATTGAATTGAATACACAGGGTGACCCAAATAATTCTGCTTCCATAATTAATCAGGCAAAACTCAGAAACTACTGAAGCTATAGACTTAATAATCCATTCAGTAGGTAATTATTCTGCATTTAAACTTAATCTGATCTTTTCTCTCTCGTTACATGTATCCAGGAGGGAAATTCTTAGAGCACAGGGGAGGGTCCACTCTTGACGGCTTCCCAATCCATCACAGAATCGTCAGTTTCAGGATTAAAAATTTTTTGGATTGCTTGCTTAAGATATTGGACATCAGCAGCTCCATGATTTTCACACTGTATTAGGATCTGCTCCAGAATAGGGAACATTGGCTGAGCGTATTCTATCACAGTGGGGGTTTGCTTTTCTACACTCCCCTTAGGTTTATATCCACCAGTGTGAATGCCAATCAATTTGCAGTTTTCATCAAACACCGGTGAGCCAGATGATCCACCGAAGAAACAGGAATGATAAATGATCTGACAATAACATTTTTCGTAATCCTTAGCCAAGCACTGATCCTTTATGAAATTAAGTTTTTGTAGGATTGGATTATCTGCATAGTATTTCTCTACTGCTACTAGTGGAATGTCCTTCTTTGCTATAATAAAACAGGGGTCCATTTGTTTGACTTCGCCCTTTGGGTGTCCAATTACGCAGACACCACCCTCAGGGGGTGGAGTGCTATAGCGCCTCAGCAATTCAGGAAGACCTACTGGAAGTTCTACATCAGTGCTCAGTTCCAGCAAAGCAAAGTCCAGATTGTTTCCCATGTTACCTGTTCCATGGAATAAAGCAACATAGTTCTCCTTCACTGGTATCGCTAAAGAGTTCTCAGTGAAGCGTTCTTCATAACCAAATACAGCTGTAACCTTTTGATTCAGTTTTCGTTGAAAAGTATCATATTCACCAACCACATGTGCGTTGGTGAGGACAAATCTCTTAAAAAGTAGAAATCCTGTTCCAAGTAAACGCTCAGTGTAGATCTGGCAGACGGAGTCGGACAATTCCATCAACTGTTTAACCCTTTTCACCTCTGAAAAGCTCTGAACACTTTTAGAGAACTCCACTCTGAGGAACTCCTTCACTTCCTCATTATTCTTCAGGCTACTTCGTTCTTTCAGAGTCTTCAACAAATCACTGTGCTGTTTTCTCAGAAGGTTCAGAATCTCCTGTGGGTTTGGGATTACTTTTGTTTCTAGGCATTTTCTAGACTTCTTTTCTTCATGTCTCATCTCTGTTTCCTTCTGTTTCCTTTTCCTCTGCTGATTATCAGCACTAGTGGACTCTTGGTTGGGGTTTTCCTGAAGAGTTTCAGTATCTTCACTTTGTTCCTGCTTCACTGTTTCAGCTTCCTGACTCATCTCCTGACTCGAATCCTGGCTGTCTTTCCGATGAGGAGCGACGATGATCTGAAACAGCTTTCCATCCAGATGATCAACAAGAGTAGAAAAATTAGCTTTTTCACTGGTTTCCTCATTAGTGAATGCACCTTTACTGAAGATCACATTATGAAACCGCCCATCGCGCATCAGAGCACTTTTCACTTTTTCCCCTTTCTCTGCATATACACACACATAATCCACATTTTTTTTATTTAATTCGCTGTTTTTCATTACCACACGGATATTTTTGTCTCCCCTGGTCTTAATATAGAAACAAAGCAATTTTTTAGGTGAGAGAGGAGTGAGTTTCTGTGTATTCACTGTGCCACTGTTTCCATCTGATCTGATGAAGCTGATGTCCAGACGCTCGTTCTCATTGAGCAGACTGCAGGGAAAATGTGGTGCCACAGCAGCTCTGGGCATTTCCTCTCTCCGAATGATCACTTCTTTGTTTGGTTCCTTCTTACAGATGGCTCTAAATGAGGAGTCTTTTTGAAGTCTCTCTTGGACGGTCATAGGAGCATTACAGGTTAATGTATATGTCTCACACTTGTAGATGAACCTCAAGGTGTGTCCATGACTTTCTGTTTTCTGTGAAAACAACACTTAGATAAGTGAAAAACTGTAAATTATAAAGAAAACTATTAAATCAGTGGTCCCCAACCACCGGGCCATGCACCAGGACCAGGCCATGGATGATTAGGTACAGACGCACAGAAAGATTTAAAAATATATATTTGACTTTATTTCCATATTTGTTGACTACCAGAGTCTGCAGAATGATTTATTTTGAAAAATGATCAGATCGTCTCCCATTTGCTTCCGTCTGCACATCGCATCATGTGATTCACATGTGTGCTCCAAGTATAATAAATGTGGCCTTAAAAGTGTGTTTGAAGCAACTTCAACACTACTGACGTTCTGGATTAAAATCAGTCGAAGAGAATTTCATCTGCATGTTGACTATTCATGATAACGTAAATGAGCTCATGTTGTGGGAGGTATTGAATGTTGGCCAAGACCCATCTATCTATTAGTAGGCAGGACTGACAATAAGGTGGAGTTCTTAAGACAGGTGTGGAACAGTCTCTAACTTGAAATCACCAAAAAAGCACTAAAAATCCTGCTTCCATTTCCCATGGCCTATCTTTGTGAGATGTGGTTGTCTGCAGTAACAGCAACAACAATGAAATTCCTGAGCAGACTGAACATCACTGTCCCTGATCACTCCTAGATGGGACCATCGTCACAGTGAAACAAGCTCAGAGCTTACACTGATTCTGTGTTACGGTATGTTGTATATGTTATGCACTTTATTATGCTTTGTTACGAGCGTGTGATGGCAGGTCCGTAAAAAACTGCTTTGCATAAAATCGGTTGGAGACCACTGTATTAAATAATGAACAATCAATAATTATTTAATATATAATTTGAGTAACTGACTGTCTGAGTGGATTCTGTGTCCAATCCACTCTTCTCTCCTTCCTTTTTACAGCTGTGTGACATCCTGGAAAATATGACCAAGTTTAGATTAAACATTGCAACACAGTTACAGATGATAATTCATTTTCTATCCATGTACATGACATTTCACCATCATGACACTGCAGCAAGTGACATCTGAACCAAGAACCATGATCAACTCTGTGGAAGTTAAGTGTGGTCCTGACAAACAACTGCTGTTAGATCCCTTTAACTGATTTATACACAAACTGAGAAAAAAAAAAAACATCTCAGTGTCATAGACTGCTGATTACAGGTTTACTTCATCTCCTCTTAACTAGTTAGCATTAGCATTTTGGTGTTGTCATTGTAGAAAACTCTTCTGTAATGAATGACTTGTGATTTTGATCTGGAATTCTAAACCAGGTGATATGGTCATGTGATACACCTCACTGCTCAGTTCTCATGATTTGTGATTTCTCATCAGCTGCTCATGATGAGGGCAGGAAGATAAAACTCCCAGAAGCAGAGATTTACCTTTTCCTGAAGTTGCAATTTGTGTCTCTGTGCAGAGGGACTGGAGGACGTTCACAGTGCCGTGTGCCAGCACAGAAAAATGTGATGAATAGAAAGTCACACAAAGTCTAATCTGCATAGACTGAGTACAACCACGGAGTCAGATCTGCATCTAAAAAATACAGGACAGTTCTTTGGATCAGAGATGTGATTATGGAGTTAGAAATTATGAAATAAGTTAGGAAACATGGCAGTAAGTAAAAAGTAAATCTGGATGAGAACACTATATGGACTGGATGAGTTTAATGCCACAGCTACAACCGGCTACAATACTGATCACCTGAAAACATGATAGAAGAAAGTCCTAGAGGCCATGTGCAGAGATGTTCAGATTCAAATAAATATTTACATTTAGGCATTTGGCAGACGCTCTTATCCAGAGCAACTTACATTTTTATCTCATTATACATCTGAGCAGTTGAGGGTTAAGGGCCTTGCTTAAGGGCCCAACAGTGGCAACTTGGTGGTTGTGGGGTTTGAACCTGGGATCTTACGAACCGTAGTCCAATGCCTTAACCACTGAGCTACCCCTGACCCTGTATAAATATAAAAAGAGACGTTAGCCTGTTCTCACATCCTGTTAATTGACATCCACTCAAATCTCCCTAATGGACAGAAATTCACCTGCATGTTGACTGTTCATGATAACATTAACTAGCCTGTGGTGGGTTCTGCATTAAATGTAGGGAAGGCCCATGTATCTATTAGTAGGCAGGACTGGCAATAAGGTACCTTAATGCTGATGCTAAAATAGATCTTCTCTTGGAGATTTATCTGAAAGTGCTGTTTTCTGGACCAGTTTGTTCATCCTTTTACCAGTATGAGTTATTGACTGTTGACATTAAAGTTTACCATTGTTCAAAGCAATTTTAGTTTAATAAGTCACGTTTGTTACAACCTATAGGTGTTGTTGCATTGAGTCATTTTATTTTTTATCATTTTATGTTTATCCTTCTAAGACAGTACAGCAAGCAACTCCTGTTCCAAGACTTTGGCCTTTTAATACAATACAACCATACCTACTAAGTGAGAAACTGCTCTGGATGGGTGTCAGCACATTAATCTTGTCCTGGATAGCTGACTGTCAGATAGGCCCAGTTTGTAAGGTTGGGGAATTCCCTGTCTGGTGGTCACAGAGCACCTCAGAGGACTGTCCTACCTGTTAGATTTGCACCCATTCCACCACCTACAGAAGAACTTCATAACCATGCCCCCCCTCGCTTAGCAGAAAACTGATCAGATTCAGTACATCATCTGGTCCTCGAAACCCACCACCTGTTTATTAGACCCAATCCCTTCCACATCACACATGCCACCTGAACTAAACTTATAAATAAAATAAATTAATATAAATAAATAAAATAAAAAAATAAAATACTGATATAATACATGTAATCTTACCAGCTGGATCTAACCACAGACCTACAGTTCCCAGTATTCACAGCAAACTACAAACATGGCCGCCACAAACTACAACTCCCAGCACAACACTATACCAGCAGGAACACACTCCCCTGAGTTCGAATTACACACACATAGCACTTCTCCTTTTTATTCTCTCTCTCTCCCTCACTCACACACGCACAGATATATTACTAATTGGCACTCCTCTGTCTGTGTACAGTGTGTGTGTGGTAAACTCTCAGACTCCTGTAGAAGTGTAAGTGACCCTTTGGACCTGTAGCTGTGATTCTGGTTCCTGGTGTTTTCCCTCGCTGTGAGTGTCGGTTCTGTCTAATCCTCTGTCTGGTCCTGGTTCAGGTCCGACCTCCTGTTTACTGACTGAACCTTTAACTCATCTTACAGATTGTTTTAGTAAACTCAGTAAAGATCTCACTGCCACTGCGTCCTGTATCTGTCCTTATTTCCTCACTGCCTCTCAATCATTCACATCTCTACACTTCACTTTAATTACACACACACAAAACAGGCAGGTAAAATCATCCAAAACCCACCAGTTTCAAATTCCTTCTTATTTTAAGTAATAATCTCTAATATTTAACTCTAAAATGCTCATACAGGAAGAGGTTAAGAATTAAAACCTTTTACTTTAATAAATCACTCTGTGCACACTCATGTCTAATCTACATTAACTTTAATACTCATCATTGGGCTAACAAGCTGTGCTAAGTTAACACTGCTAACTAATTATGCTTATCATCTTATTAATTTTACAATCTTTTCTTAAGAAGACTCTCAGCTAACAGTTACACCAGTTGTTTCTCCGTCATGAGCTGATAAACTCGGCTCCACAGTGAGTTACAGTAAACATTAATGTAATATATTATTTCCTCTCTCACCCCCGATGATGAAGCGCCTCAGGAGTTTATTTACCTCAGACTACTGCGGAGAAACGGAGCTCGCGCTCAAACCGCCTCTTTAGAGCGGGAAAAAATACTGCGCGCTGATTGGCTGCCCCTCCCTTTTCCTGTGTGGAAACGTCTGAAAAGTGGGGTTGCCAGAGTGGACGGGTTTCCGCCTACTTTTCATGACTTTATTTTCCCGGGCTTTTTTTTTTTTTTTAAACTTACGAACATTTAGTAAACACAACAATTTCATGACAGGATAACCGATGAATTATTATTATTATTATTATTATTATTCTGCATGCATATTTGTGTGTGTGTGTGTGTGTGTGTGTGTGCGCGCGGTAATAAAGTTGCCTTTAGAGTGTGAGGATTAAAACACACAGCACCTGAAACTGTTTATTTGAGGTATTTCAAAAAGTGCAAATACAACAACATGTCAAATGTAATGTTCCAGTGAGATGATGATGTCAGTCAGAGTGAAAGTGTTTAAACAGGTGTGTAAAGTCACAGTGTGTAAAAGATAAACACTCCAGGTTTACTGTACAGAGCTGTCATCTGTGTGAGACTTTTTTTACACAACAGGTACCTGAGCGCTCAACACTCTGTTAGCATATTAGCTTGTCAAGTCTAGTGTAAACAGACAGAAGATGGTACACACACACACACATACACACACAAGCTAAATATTTCCCATTCTCACTGTCATGTAATAACTGCTTATTTTATACTTCTGCATTAGCTACCCCTCACACACACACACACACAATGTCTCTTCAGAAAGTGAAGTAGTGCAATATGGTAGTCTACGATCCCTCAGACTTTTTCACACGTCGTCGAAGATGCGAGCGCGAGACCCTGGGGTGGAGAGATAACCGTACCTACAGAGACACAGAGATGAACATAGTATTTAGTGAGATCAGAATTAGGTAGTGATCCAGTTTAATATGATAAACCCACACACACTCTTCATAGACACACGAGGGTTAGTGTGAGGCCGTGTCCACGTGTAGCTGGGTATTTTTAAAAACTGATTTTTCTTTGTGTTTTTTTTTCCTTTCATCCAGATGGAAAATGCAGTATTAGTCATTAAAAATGAAGCTTTTGGAAAATTCCTTCCAGGGTGATGATTTTGGATGAACTACGAAGCTCACAGCTGCTAGTGATATAGTGGAACCGGTAATGACGTTTTGTTGAGGCTTCTTATTGGCCCCCTGTTGATTAGGGACGCTCCTGGAAGAACTTAACAGGGTGTTTTGCATTTTCATGTGGACAAAGATATTTTTAACACCTGGGTCGTGTGGACAGAAGTAAACAAACAAACAAAAAAAAAATAGACAAATCTCAGTTTTTAAAAACTCCCGGCTACGTGTGAACACGGCCTGAGATTGAGATGTGATGGTGTGGTGTAGCCGTTACTCCGTAAGTAAAAGTGTCAGTCATTTACACACTGTGTCGTGTGTGTGTGTGTGTGTGATAGAACATGGGGTACATCACTCGTTCTCTTGCAGCAGAGTTATGCAGGTTAGTGTGTGTGTGTGCGTGTGTGTGTGTGTGTGTGTGTGTGTGTGTGTGTATGTTCGCGCGCGTGTGTGTGGCTCAAACACACTTTCTGTTCTCCACTTCCTGTGTATCGACATCTCCGTTAAAATCCAGCGCTTCGACATCCTGCAGGAGCTCAGTCCGATCACTCTGTCCTACACACACACACACACACACACAGTATGGGTAAGACCTTGTTAAACACAGTTATCAGTAAGTATGGGTAAGACCTTGTTAAACACAGTTAACAGTAAGACCTTGTTAAACACAGTTAAACAAACTGTGATGTTCTGGGGTTAATAATGTTGTTAATAATGTTGTTCTGGGGTAAATAATGTTGTAAACATTAAAGCACTTTTTGTAAGTCGCTCTGGATAAGAGCGTCTGCCAAATGCCTAAATGTAAATGTAAATAACCATACTGCAGTAACTAGAGTGTGTGCGTGTGTGTGTTTATATACTGACCTCGTCTGCTAGGACTCTCACCCTCCCTGATCTCTGAGTACGCACTCCGACTCCTGGGTACATACTTCTCTCTCCACTCCTAAAACACACACACACACAATCACATGTTCACCCGACTACATGCTCAGACTCAGACACTGTTTGTGTGTGTCGTACCCTTCTTCTGTTCTCAGAGTCCTCTGCTCTTTGTCTCTTTCTCCTCTCTGAAAGATAAAACAGAAAGTCATGTGATGTAGCGATAGAAAGAAGCAGCATGAAGGACAGAAGGAGTGGAGGAGTGTGAGAGACGCAGGAATGTTGTTTCTAAGTACCTCTGCGAATAAGTTCTTTCCCTTCATCCACGAGGTCAGAGGTCAAATCACTGTCACCCATAAACTGCTGAAAACCCAACAGGTTCAGACACCTCGTTCCCAAACTGAGAGAGAGACACAGAGACATAGAGAGACAGAGAGACGGAAAGAGAGATTATATAGCATTGTAAAGCTCTACAGTACCAAAAAATTCACTGCCACAACACACAGCCGTCACACACCAACACACAGCCATCACACACCAACACACAGCCATCACACACCAACACACAGCCGTCACACACCAACACACAGCCGTCACACACCAACACACAGCCGTTACACGCTAACATAACTTATAATCAAACAAAATTCACCAAATTAGCAAAGACATTAAAACTTATAACAATAAGTTAGGGATATTGTTATTTACATGAGTGCTTTTCCTATTTCTTTTGAATCTGAATGAAATAAGTAAAAGTTCCCTTTGATATTACTAATAATGTATGAATAGAAACACAATTTTCATGAGTTTAATATTTATTACCCAAAAAATGTAGACAATAACAGGGATAGCCCCAAATAAGAAAGATTCACAATGTCAGCAACGGGGTGTTTCCACCATTTGCCATGGCCAGGTGGCGCCGCTTGTCCGTTAAGTGACGTCGTGTGTTCATGGCTGATTGAAGGATGAACTTGGAATGACTTACTGACGATACCAGCTTTTTATACCCACAGAATGTTCAAATTGATGCCACATTAAAAAAGGCTGTCTTTTGGGATTGGGCCCAGTATAAGGCACACCTGTACACAATGAGACCATTACATGGAAAACACAAAATGAGGTGTCTATCACCCCAATACAATCACCTCCCTGTCCCAAACCTGTCTGAAGTGAAACAAACACCGTATGTCTCTCACAATATTCCGAACTTATTGGGAGTAGTGTATTAGTATATGCTTTTTTTTTTTTTATAATGTTTATGAGTCACCTTATCCTTACCTAAATCTCTATACTCTTTTATTTTATATACATTTACTTACTTTTACTCTTTTTATACTATTCTGTTGTGTTTTTCTTCTGTCTACTCCTGTTATTTTTTTGTAACTTATTTCTAAGCTTTGGCAATATGAATTAGTGTTGGGTCGATCAGGAACGATACGTTCTTTTTGAATGAGTCTTTAACGTGACTCAGAAGAACGAGTATCTCAGAGAGTAACCCGGGTGGGTCTGATTATTGAAACTGTAACATTTCATTTTATTTTTGATAAAAAGTAAGAAACAAACTAAATGACTCGTTTCTTTTTATCTTTCGTAAAAAGATTCGTTCATTTTGATGAACGAGATTCAAAGAACCGAGTCACTAAAATGAGTCAAACTTCCCATTACTATTACGAATGTAAATATTTGTCACACCATTAAAACACTTTTGGTTCTTGAGAGAGAGAGTCATTTATGATGTAATTAAAGTTTTATAATTCCTTTATCAATTTTTTGTTAATTTTCCTTCCAAAAAAGGCCTTTAGCACTGAACAGGGAGGGAGGGAGAGAGGGAGGGAGAGAGAGAGAGAGAGAGAGAGATTATTTAATACCCTCAGTGTTTAAATCAGCATCAAGATAAAAAGACCTTCCCAACAGCGTGTGACTGATGGTGCTTATAGTTAGTAACCAGTTTAACGATCTGTCCAGTGACACAAACTTTAAAGCACTTTTATAAGATGAGAGAGTCTGAGAAATGCCGAAATGTAAACTGAAACATCTCACTGACATGAGGCCTGAAGAACGAGTCAGTGAAACTAATTCTGTAATTTGATTAATTTGATTTATGTCCACTGAATCAGAATCAGGTAAATGAACAGACAGTGGTTGTCATGGAGTTTAGTGGCTGAATACACCAGTAAGTTTACCCATTAGTTATGTGGTGTGTGTGTGTGTGTGTGTGTGTGTGTGTGTGTGTGTGTTACCTGAAGTAGGTGGCGATGCAGAGCAGCACGATGAGCATGGGGTAATAAATATAAAACCCGTTAGCAATAAAGGACAAAACCCGCATCGATCCCATGATCTGAAACAGACAGAGGGAAGGAGTGCATGTTTAACTGTTCTCTGTGTGTGTGTGTGTGTGTGTGTGTGTGTGTGTGTATGTGTGTGTGTGAGACAGACTCACCGATGTGTATGATGTCTGTTGTCGGTCCTGGTGTGAGATGGTGGAGTCCATATGAATCACACCCAGAAAATTCAAACACAGTGGAGGTGTGAGGCGACAAAACAACCTACGCTCACACGCACACACACACACACACACAGATCAAACACCACACGAGGTAATCCTAAATAAGATTTTTGTTCTTTGACGGGTATTGTGTGCGTGTGTGTATAGAAGTGTGCGTGAGTGTGTATATAGGACTGTGAGTGTGTGAGTGAGTGAGTGAGTGATGTGTGTGTAAGTGTATAGGAGTGTGCGTGAGTGTGTGTATATGTGTGTGAGTGTCAGAGTGTGTGTGTATATATGTGTGTGTTTGTCTGTATATATACAGTGAGGTCAATAAGTATTTGATCCCCCTGTGATTGTGCAAGTTTTCTTACTTAGAAATCATGGAGGGTCTACACTTTTCAGCGTAGGTGCATTTCCACTGTGAGAGACGGAATCTAAAAAGAAAAATCCGGACATTACATTGTATGATTTTTTTTTAACAATTTTTCTGTGAACTACTGAGTCAAATAAGTATTTGATCACTTGTTTATCAGCCAGAATTCTGACCCTTATAGACCTGTCTTTTTGCTTTTAGTCCATATGCTTCTTACGGAGTCACTCCTTGGTTTTCCTGGCTGTGTGCTTTGGGTCATTGTCCTGTTGGAAGACGCAGCCACGACCCATCTTTAATGATCTGACTGAGGGGAGGTTTTTGCCCAATATGTCACAATACATGGCCCCGTTCATCCTCTCCTCAATACAGTGCAGTCGTCCTGTCCCCTGTGCAGATAAACACCCCCAGAGCATGATGCTTCCAGCCCCATGCTTCACTGTAGGTATGGTATTATTGGGATGATACTCATCATTCTTCTTCCTCCAAACACGGCGAATGGAGTAAGGAATAAAAAGTTGTACTTTGGTCTCATCTGACCACAGGACTGTCTCCCATGACTCCTCTGGATCATCCAGATGGTCCCTGGCAAACTTCAGACGGGCCTGGACATGGGCTGACTTAAGCAGGGGAACCTTCCGTGTGATGCGGGATTTTAAACCATGACGTCTTAGTGTATCACTGATAGTAGCACTGTAGTGTAACACTGATGGTCCCAGCTCTCTTCACGGCATTGACCAGCTCCTCCCGTGTAGTTCTGGGCTGATTCTTCACCATTCTGAGCATCATTGATACCCCATGGATCTACTTAGACTTTGGCTGAATGTGGGGTGCACTGGTGTCTTTATGACAGATAACGACCTTAAACAGGTGCTACTAATTTAGAATCATCAGCAGAGTGTAGCTGGACTATTTAAAGGCAAAATAACAGGTCTTTAAGGGTCAGAAATCTGGCTGATAAGCAAATGAATGAATACTTATTTGACACAGTAATTCACAAATAAATAGTTAAAAAATCATACAATGTCTCTCACAGTGGAAATACACCTCTGCTGAAAAGTGTAGACCCTCCATGATTTCTAAGTAAGAGAACTTACAAAT
This sequence comes from Clarias gariepinus, assembly GCF_024256425.1. NCBI lineage: Eukaryota > Metazoa > Chordata > Actinopteri > Siluriformes > Clariidae > Clarias > Clarias gariepinus. Next base: position 468,376 of record NC_071120.1, on the reverse strand, counting down.
TCACAGGGGATCAAATACTTATTGACCTCACTGTATAAATATGCCTGTGTGAGTGTGTATGTGTGTGAGTGTGTGTGTGTGTGTGTATAAGTGTGTCTATGTGTGTGTGTATATGTGTGTGCGTGTGTGAGAGAGAGAGTGTGTGTGTGTGTGTGTATATGTGTACTATGTGTGTGTGTGTCTATGTGTGTGTATATGTGTGTGCGTATGTGAGAGAGTGTGTGTGTGTGTTTATATGTGTACTATGTGTGTGTGTGTGTGTGTGTATGTGTCCCGTACATGCCGCTGAACTGCAGGCTGTAGGCGTCGGTCTGGTGATGTGGTTGTAGGTAGTAATAATTAAACACTCTGATGCGGAACACCGTGGAGTAAACGCAGTAACACAGGTACAAGATGGTGATGAAACACGACACCTGTTTAACACACACACACACACACACACACACACACCAGTCATTACAACCCTTAAAACTGGTCCTCAGGCCCTGATTGGTTCACACACCTGTTCTGACTCCGCCCCTGACCACCCCCCCGATCATTAGCACTTCACCTGAGTCTACTTCACAATGGTTATCCTGGTGTGTGTGTGTGTGTGTGTGTGTGTGTGTACCTCTATGTAGATGTAGTTGTACTTCCTCTCGGCGATCTGGATGAAGATGGCGAAGACGGACAGGACGGGCTGCGTGCTGAAGAACGTACATTCAGACCAGACCACCAGCACCGACAGCACACACAGCACCACGGACAGCGCACGGTAACACCACCTGCGCAACACACACTCCCAATACCACTCTGTCCGGGGGAGGGGATTAGAACAGTGGGTGTGGCCACCTTTAATACTCCGCATGACTTATGTATTTATTTAACAGCGGTGTGTTACGAACCTGCAGCGGGTGTGTAGATGTAGCTCCTGAAGCAGCCGTCTGATTGGCCGGAGCGCTGGGTGTGGACGAACTGGTGGGTGGAGCTTATCTCGTTTTTAGCCACATCCTCCAGGTGGAACGCTTCATCTAATAAGATCTGCCACTGTACCTGTGTGCGGTTGTGTCTCTGTACTGCGTAGATCACCTGACACACACACACACACACACACACACACACACAGATAGAACAGATTCAACACTGATATCCAGTACATTTACATTACGGCACTTGGCCGACGCCCTTATCACACACATTTTAATCTCCTTATACATCTGAGCAGTTTTGGGGTTAAGGGCCTCCCTCAGGGGCCCAACAGGGACAACTTGGTGCTCGTGGGATTTAAACCTAAGACCTTCCGAACCGTAGTCCAATGTCTTAACCACTGAGCTTGTCTAGTTCTAACTGATTGTGGGTTTGTTCTCATTCACTAGTTCTGAATCTGCTCCTGGTTCTTGTAGTGGTTCTGATCCAGTGGATTTTAGGTTTGGATTTGGTGTGTAGATTGTGTTGCAGTTGTATTTGTGGTTCTTTGTTTTTACCTTTCTTTGTTCTATTTTTAGCTCTGATTCTGTTTCAGGTTCTCATTCTGGTTCAGTTCTTCAATACCGGACTGTGTTCTGGTTTGTATTCGGTCCAGTACTGGTCCTGGGTATGGTTCTGGTGTTAGCTCTAATTCTGGTTCTTCTGGTTGAGGGGATGGGTCAGGTTCACTGCGTCTGGTTTGGTTTTGGTTCTGGATCAGATTTAGGTCAAGGATTAAGGTTTTGTTTGAGTTCTGATTGTAAACCCGGGTTAAATTATAATTCTGGTTTCTGATCATTGCTATGGTTCCAGTTATGGTTATGGTTTGGCTTCCTGTTCTGGTCCAGTGTCCAGTTTAAGATGTGACTGATATGCAGATCTCTGAATGAAATAATGTGTGTGTGTGTGTGTGTGTGTTACCTGTTTATGGAGCTTGACCAGACTCTTCTTGCTTGGATATGGATTCCTCTTCTCATCAAAGTCCTCGTAATCATCCATGTTTCTCCCCAGTCTCTCCTGATACTCTACAGGACACTAAGAGGGACGCACAGTGAATTTGTGTGTATATATGTGTGTGTGTGTGTGTGTGTGAGGGGGCTGACCTTCTTCAGGATGGTGTCGATACACTTTCTCAGTGGATGGTTGTACCTGATGGTTTCGTTAACGGCTCTGACGTCCTGCAACACCAGACACTGTTAAACCTTCTCCTCCTCCTTTCCTTCATCCATCCATCCATCCATCCATCTCTCCATCCATCCAACCACACACACACACACACACACACCTCCATTACATCCTCCAGGTTTTCCTCTGCGTCTGTTTTTTCCGTCATCAGCTTTGCTGCTTTGAAGTAGGTTTTGGACAGCAGGTGACCGTGGCATGACGCCAGCCAACAGGAGCGCGGGATTTCTACCAGGCCGTATCCTAGCAACAGCACTAGTAGAAATAAGCCCCAGGTGTTTGCTGCTGTGATACCGATGGTCCTCAGGTCATACCTGAGAGGAACCAAACAAATACTGGAGTTCAAGAAATCTGTTTATTGGTGTGATATAAATAATCATTGCTGGGAATCTGATTGATGAGATCTTTTTGCTTGGATCTGACTGCTTGGACCTGGTGACTGCTGGGATCGAATTGTTGAGATCTGACTGCCAAGATTCATCTGATTGAACTGTTAGGATCTAAGTAGAGCAGCTTCAGTAGACAAAGGCCAACCCCGCGAGGATCCTGAGGCATCCCGAGAAGGACGAGCTCCAGCTGGATTCTGCTTTATGATGGTTTGGAGCTACACATGCTGCTCCTGAGCTCCCAATGATTTAGACCCCATCTGCCCTCTGCATCTACTGACTCGTCCCTATGCTAAACTGAACTTCATGATAGCTAGGACAACTTCAGTTATATTGGACTTCCAGCAGCCTAACACATATGATGTTATATAATCCCTGCTATCTGTTATCACACAGATGAGGATGGGTTCCCTGTTAAGTCTGGTTCCTCTCAAGATTTCTTTCTGTAGCCATCTCAGGGAGTTTTTCCTTGCCACCGTCGCCTTCGGCTTGCTCATCAGGGACGATCTCACAATCTCATTATTATCTAAACACATTTTTTTTCTCACTCATACACATTTCCATACATTTCCTTTCCATTTTGTAAAGCTGCTTTGAGACAATGACATTGTTAAAGCGCTATATAAATAAAATGTAATTTAATTGAATTGAATCTGATGGTCTGGTACTGACCAAGAGAGGTGCCACTGTGGACTGAGGGCAACGTAGATGAGCAGAGAGCAGAAGATGAACAGGTAGGTGCCGTAGTAGATGGCGTTCTCGATCAAAGCAGTTTTTATTTTTCCTGAGATGGAAAATCCTCCAGAACGAGCGTACGACTGCATGAAAGGGATCAGAAGCCTGAAAACACACACAGACATCAGACATTCTCAAAACAAACACCAGATTTTAATTGGAAGTGTGTGTGTGTGTGTGTGTGTGTGTGTGTGTGTGTGTGTGTGTGTGTGTGTGTGTGTGTGTATCTCACCATGTGAGGAACTGAGACGTCCAGTACACCACTCTCCAGAACACTGGCAGAATCCCATCTGGAATGTAACTCCATGGTTTGTGACACACCTTAGGTAACCTGCACACACACGCACACAAACACACACACACTTCCAATTAAAATCCGGTGTTTGTTTTGAGAATATAACAACACAGTGACTAGACAAGATAATAAAGAACAGAGTGTAACAGACACACACACACACAATAACAGTGTGTTGTTACCTCTGGATGGGAAACACTGAAGAGTTGGACGTCTGGTTGGAGTGACTAGGTGTTGTAGTAACCACTTGGTTGTTATCAGTCACACACTGATTATAGATGGTCTACACACACACACACACACACACAGAGCAGAGTGAAACCATGTGCTACTGTAACAAGAGTGTTTTAATGTTAAAGTATCTGTGATGTCATTGGTTTATTTTAGCAAATAATTATAGTAATGATAATGACAAAAAAAGATGGAGATGATGATTGAATTGATGACGAGGTGTTTATGATAATGATGGTGTTTATAGAGATGACGATAATGATAAAGGTGTTTATGGTGATGACGATGATGAAGGTGTTTATGATGATGGTGATGATGATGAAGGTGTTTATGATGATGGTGTTTATAGAGATGACGATAATGATGAAGGTGTTTATGATGATGGTGATGATGATAATGATGGTGTTTATGGTGATGAAGGTGAATGATTGAGATGATTATGATGATGATGATAATGAAGGTGTAGTCACCGTGCTGACGTCGAGAGGGATGGTGAAGGCGATGATGAAGCAGAGGAACCAGGCGAGGAGCGTGGCCAGCAGAACCACACGCTGCTGTTTCCTCACGTCGCCGTAACGATGCAGCAGCACCAACGCCAACACCAACGCCACCAACACGTCCACACCCAGCGCCACCCCGCTCATCCTGCCACGCCCCCACTCACCTGTCAATCAACACCTAAACCACGCCCACTGGGAGGTGACACACAAAAAGTCATTGTTAATTAACCACTGGCAAGGGGCGTACACCAATCCATCCATCAAATATCACAAATAATCAATCAATCCCACACACACACACACACACACACTTTACTTAAGCCATCATTAAGAAACCTGAATAAACTCCATGGAGTCAGAAGTCAGTAACTTTCCAACAGTCTAATTATCATCACTGACATCACACTGAACAGAAGCACGAGCTCTGTCACTTCATTTAGAATCTCTTTAATAATAAGCGAGGGAGAGGCGGGAGTGTGACGTCACTTCCGGTGTGCGTGTAGCGTTGTAAAGAAGCGCGAGGCTGTTAATGAGAGTGTGGATTATATCAGGTAAAGTCCGGGCACACAGCGCGCGCTGAGCGGTTATAACCCCGTAATGTCGATATAAACACCGCGTTAATAAACTTTATTTTACCTGGAACACGAGTTGCGTCACTCAGCGCGTGACACTGCCGCTAAACTCCACCATCTCTCTGTACTGAGGAACCTTCACCACCGTGACGTCACAGCGACACTTCCGGCTTCCGCAGGAATCATGGGACATGTAGTCTCAGCGCCCCAGCTGCGTCTCAGCGCCCCAGCAGCGTCTCAGCCGCTAATAAAGCTGATATTGTGTGTTTATCCGCCGCTCTGTGTGTTTCTCTGTTCTACAGTGTAATGAAGTGATATAAGGTGGAGTTTATTAAATCATCTCTTAAACTGCGGAGGGTTTAAATGTGTTTGAGGCGCCACGAGCGCAGAATGTTCTGGAGTCCGGCCGCCATTTTGGAAAAACAACCTGAGAATGAGTGTGATGTAAGGAAACATTTAATAATAAGACTCGGGATTCTCAGCAGCACTGCAGTGTGTGTGTGTGTGTGTGTGTGTGTGTGTCCAGATTAAGGTTTAGATTGGATTGAAGAAATGTCTAATAAAAAAAACATTCACTCTAACAGAGGAATTAAGGAAAATGCTGCAGTTCTACAGAACAGCCTCTAGATGGGGGTATTGTACAGTACATGACGCTGGGTCTCTGTCCTAGTGATCAGGGCCCGTATTCACAAAACTCCTTCTCTCAGAGAGCTCCTATCTGAGCCCTAAAAGTCCTCGCTACGAGTCTTAGACTAAAAGTAATTTAGGAAACTTCTCAGAGTAAGGAAAGTACAAAACCCTTTATCTTAATGAGGAGGCGTGGTCGACCCCGTTGTTAGGGATGACGCAGCAATTCAAGGACTGTGATTGGTTAAAAAATCTGTAAAGGCCTTAAAAAGACTCTTGGTGAAAATAGAAATATATGATAGTAGAATTAATGGAAGAAGTTGTATAATTAGGAAAACATGCTTTTACGCAAAAGTTCTTTTATAGGCTAAATATCTTAACGATAATTAAAACGGACAAATGTTGAAATGTGTCTAGTTTTGAGGCAACCGATTTCCACACAGTAGTTACTATATTTAAGTTCTTACATTTATTTATCATACTGATTTTATTACTTCTGATCCATTTCAGGTTGATGGGAAAAAAAATGGCTCAGCTTTTACCAGTTTACATGATTGCAGGACGGTCTAAGTTACACTTTTGGATGGTATGTAGCCAACAATCCAAGAGAGATGGAAGGAAGTAAAAGAATAAGAAAAATATTGTTTACTTTAGCTTTATGTTGAGAGTTTCCAAAATATTTCTTCTTTCCGCCATTTTGTCCTCTGCTATAGAAACTCTTAAGCCTCTTAAAAATCCTTCTCTCTACTCTTAACAATTTATACCTTAGGAGCTGTTTTTAGGGCGAGGATATTTTGTGAATCATTTTTATCTTTATCATGATTTTGTTCTAAATTTAAGGGAAAATTCTAAGAAAATGTCATAATTCTAAGAATTTTCTTAGAATTTTATCATTAGGAGCAAATTTTAAGCTTAAGAAGCTTAGTGAACACGGGCCCAGGAAGCAAGAAGCAGCTTTTAACTTTAGTTACTTTCTTTTATTTTGGCGAGGCTTATCTAATTATTTTACAAAGACTGTAGCGTTTTTCTTAAGTTAAGTGCTTTAAGTGCTTTAAGAAGTTAATGTGGAGTCCAGTTCATTATTGGAGTCTTAGGTACAAAACTGTAGGAAATTCCAGTCCTGAACTATCGAGTGACTGCAGTCACGAGTCCTCAGAGAACAGCTGTGTGCATCAGCCGAGGACAGGACCGTCTTCATGGTAAAGTGGATCCAGTCCCCAGACACTACACCCATCACAAACATACCACACAGACTACAAACAAAGCCAGAAGGTAACACAGACAGGAGGGGTACTGTGATGTAAGCAACCAGTCACTCCACTGAAAATTAATTGGAAAGCTATTCTATAACTTTAGGGCTTAGTAAAAAAAAAAAAAATATATATATATATATATATATATATATCCTTCCAGTTGTAGTTTTTATAATATGCAGTACCAACAAGTAGCCTGCATCCTTTGATTGAAGGAATTACACCGAGGTCTTTTACTGCTGTACTTGATGAAACAGAAAGACCATCCAGAGTTACTTGTGATCAGAAAGCTTAGTTCTAGCTGTCAGGGTTAAGCAGAAGAAAGTTAATTAACATTCAGTCTCTTATGTCCTTCACACATTACTTGACTTTATTAAGCTTGTAGCGCAGCCACATAAAAGGGCATTTTAAACAAACAGGAAAATGGATTAAGGAGCTAATGCGGCTCACCTGTGCTCGTAAATTTGCCCGATCTGGTTTTATTTGTCCCCATTGACTGTGTTGGTCACTCGGTAAGCTCTCGCGAGCATGCGCGATCGCAGCGCGAGGGAACCCGGAAGCGGCGTCGGGTCACGTGTGCCGGTATAAAGCCGGAACCGGCAAGTGGCTCAACACGGAGAGATTTACCCAGCGCGCTGTTTTTTTTGAGAGAGAGTTTGGTTGATGATTCTAAAGGAGTACTTTTCCCCGGTTGGATTATTCCTCATAGACACTCACAATTCACCTCTCGTTCCGTTGCTCGAGCTCCCGGATTTGTCATCGATACCGGTGAGGCCGAGCCAATCTCTCCCGTGCATCATTTCACACACTGCAATAACATTAACTCTGGACAATCATACACGCACTCACACACCCGCATACACCATACACATTGTTTCTATTTGTATATATTTTGTATATATTGGTATATATTATATTAGGGGCAGTGGTGGCTCAGTCGGTTAAGGCTGTGGGTTACTGGGTTACTGATCGGAAGGTCGGGGGTTCGAACCCCAGCATCGCCAAGTTGCCACTGTTGAGCCCTTGAGCAAGGCCCTTAACCCTATGTGCTCCAGGGGCGCTGTAAAACTGGCTGACCCTGCGCTCTGACCCCAGTTTCCTAATTGGGATATGCGAAAATTGAGCAATTTCCCTCTGGGATTAATAAAGTTCTAATTATTTTATTATTTTTTTATTTTTTTTTGGTGCACCTTGTTTGTTTGTTTGTTGGTTTGTTTGGTTTAATACACTTTGTTTTGGTTTATACATAGTTATTGTGTCGCGTCTTTACTTGTCCTGTCTTGATTGCGCAATACCGGAAGTGTTGTTTAAAAACCCGTATTTGGATTCTCGACCCCGTAGCAAAGTAACTAGTGGTTTAATTAAATCCCAGTGTTACATAGTGGTGGCCCGTACGTACGGGGAATCGTTTTTTTCGGGTATTTTCCGGTTTTGTGTATCTTGGCAGAACAAAATGGATGCTAACATTGCTAATGCTAATGCTAGTGGTGCCGTGCAGGCCGACCTTGCTGTAGCTAATAATGTGCTGGAGGATGTAGATGATGCATTTGTTACACGCCGTAACCCTACAGCCGAAATAACCTCATTGATTAGTTCACTATATATATCTGACAGACATGATGATGATAATGATGATGATGATGATGTTGTGTCTGATATTAATGTTGTGCATACGTTGCAAACTGAACTGAATCAATGCAAGGAGGATATGGGGGCGCTTACTGACAAAGTGAACACGTTGGAGCAGGATTTTAGACAATCCGTAAACAGCAGTTTGAACAGGGAAACCAGTTTTCGGGACGCAGTGGACGCTAGCCTAGAAGGGCTGGAGCGCTACTGCCAAGAGGCCCTGGAGAAACTGGAAAGAGCGGTCACTGACTGTTTTCTGCGACGTGACGTAATCTGGGAAAACCAAATGAAAAATCTACGGCTTACAAGTACGCCCACCATCCAAAGGTTAAAGGCCTACACCCCTGCATCTTCCCAATCTCCTGTTCTACATTCTCCCAGCACTGCAATCACAGCATCTACGGCAAAGGTAAAGCACATAAGCAGTCATGAAACATACGACATTCCTCCTTGTGTTCAACCACACGCTTCTGCCCAGCTTACCTCCTCAGTTTCACCCTCTTCTTCTTCCTTTTATGGCCGACCACCCATCCGCCTGGAGTTTCCAGCCTTTGGCGACGCTTCAGAGACAGCGGATGTTCTTAACTTCATCGAACAGTGTGAAAACTATCTGGAGATCAGACCACTGCCCAGCCCAGAACTGCTAGGAACCCTCAGCACGGTGCTACGAGGACCTGCTCTGAGCTGGTGGAAGGCAGAGAAAGGCAAGGTGAAGGACTGGAAGTCTTTTAAACAGGCATTTATGGCGGCTTTCTTACCGGATGACTACCTCACAGAAGTGGAAGAAAACTTAAGGTCTCTGGTACAGCAGCCCAGTCAACGCCTTAGAGACTTCGCCTATGACTACCGCGCCCTCTGTATGAAGTGGAAGCCTGATATCTCCGAGGAAGAACTAGTGGGTCGAATCCTGAACAACATCAACCCAAGAGTGGCAGGATGTCTGAGAGGAACAGTGAACACCGTGGAACAGCTGGTGAAGATAGGTTCTAGGGTGGAAAAAGACTGCAAAAGCTCCAAAGACTACTGGCAGAAGGTGGACTCCCAGCACAACAAGGAAAAGAGTCATAAGAAGGCAGGTGAGCGAGTTCCTACAAAGCACGCAGCAGGACTCTCCATTGCTCAACCCCTGGCAACTCCTTCGCTTCTCCTGGTTCCAGTAACAGTGCAAGGAAGGAAGGTGAGGGCTGTGGTCGATACGGGAAGCTCCTACACGTTGATGAGGGAACATCTATGGAGGCAGCTCTGCGAACAGGAAGTCAGGTGTGATGTTCCTTCTCCTCAGAAGTTTGTTATGGCTGATGGGAAAACACACCAGGCGCAAACCCAGAGAAGGCTTCACTACATCTGGCACACTATCGAATGTGAGCTGGACACATACGTCATGAGCAACTCTCACCTGGCTTTCCCTCTGATCGTGGGGCTGGACTTCTTAAAAGCCACAGGAGCGACCTTGGACGTCGCACGCGGGGAGTATGGGCTGAAAACAGAGGAGGGAGTCACTTATCATCCCTTCATAATGTCCCAACCCCACTCTGCACCATCTAAGTCAGCTCAAAGGACACACTCTCATCTCCCGGCTACAGCTAACCTGTATCTAGCCTTACCTGTGACTCCTGATGATCTCCTATGTGCGGAGGAAAACACAAAAAGTGTGACATCATGGGACACTGACAATGAAGAGGAGCTGCTGAAACTAATGGCCGCTTGGCCCCGCACCACCTCCAACATCTTGGGCAAAACAGCATTAGAGAGACACAGAATCACTTTATCTGACGACACCCCATTTAGATCCAGAGCGTACCGAGTATCACCCTTAAAGAAAAAGATTATAGAAGATCAAGTCGACCAGATGCTGAAGGACAACATCATCGAACCTTCATGTTCGTCATGGTCGTCACCTGTTGTTTTAGTACCTAAACCCGATGGGACTTACCGTTTCTGTGTAGATTTTAGAAAATTGAACAGCAAAACCAAACCTGATGCATATCCAATGCCTTTAATACACGACATCATTGAATCACTGGATGGCGCCTCCTGGTTCTCAACATTGGATCTGCAATCCGGTTACTGGCAGGTGGAGATGGAGAGAGACAGCTGTGAGAAGACCGCCTTCATCACTACCAAAGGTCTGTTTCAATTCCGGTCCATGCCCTACGGACTCAGAAACGCAGCTGCAACGTTCCAACGACTGATGGAGAAAGTCTTGGCGGATCTAAGAGGAAAGTATTGCTTCGTCTATATAGATGACATTATTATTTACTCACAATCACTAGAACAACATAGAATGCATCTCAACGCAGTATTTTCCAGACTCACCCAAGCCAATCTCTCCCTCAACATGAAGAAGTGTCATTTCTTCAAAAGGCGGCTGAAGTTCCTCGGTCATGTCATCTCTGAAGAAGGTGTGCAGTTAGACCCGGAGAAAACAAAGGCGGTGGCAGAATATCCTCCTCCTCAAGACTTAAAATCTCTTCAACGTTTTCTGGGTCTCGCGGGCTGGTATCACAAGCTCATTCCCCACTTTGCAGACATAACAGCTCCATTAAATAATTTAAAAAGGAAGGGAGTAAAATGGGAGTGGACTGACGAATGCCAGAACAGCATGGATGTCATCAAACACGCACTTCAAAAGCCACCAGTACTAATACAACCGAACCTAAATCTGCCATTCCAATTGCACACCGACGCCAGCGAAGTGGGCCTGGGAGCCATCCTCACCCAAACTTCAGCAGAAGGAGAACGAGCAGTAGCTTACGCCTCACGAATGTTGAGAGGAGCTGAGCAGAATTACTCCACATCAGAAAAGGAGTGTTTGGCCGTGGTCTGGGCTGTAGAAAAATGGAGGCACTATCTAGAAGATCGTGCTTTCGAGGTCTTTACCGACCATGCCGCCCTGTCATGGGCCTTCAACTGCCCGAAAACCAGCTCTCGTCTCACCCGATGGACGTTACGCCTACAACAGTTCGTTTTTACAGTACATCATAGAAAAGGCTGCTTAAATCTGGGACCAGATGCGCTATCCCGGGCGCCCCCGCCGTTAGAAGTGGGCACCGCTCCATGTCTCGCCATCACAACCTCTAAATGTTCGTCCGACTTACCAAACGACCTGTGCGAGATAACTCAAGCCCAGCATGAGGACCCCACCATCACGAAGCTGCTCTCGAAAGACCAGCCACGAAGCACAAGAGAGCAGAGGGTCTCTTTCGAACATCACCAAGGGGCGTTATATCGCCGGGTACCGGTAAGACACGGAGAAAAATTTCAACTAGTTGTCCCCCAGTCATTAATAAAAAACTTTTTACACTACTATCATGACAATCCCTTGGGAGGACACCTGGGGCAACTAAAAACCCTGCTGAGGTTACTAGATGTGGCATGGTGGCCCACGGTGCGGAAAGACGTCTGGCACTATGTGAGAACTTGCAGCGTGTGTCAACAGTATAAAATGGAAAACACTAGACCTAGGGGGCTACTACAGAGCACGGAGGTTCCAGAGCCAGGACACTCCGTGGGATTGGACATCATGGGTCCTTTTCCCCGAAGTAAAAGGCAAAATGAATATCTGCTGGTGGTGGTAGATTATTTCACCAAATGGGTGGAGATGTTTCCCCTCAGGGATGTAAAGACGCCAAAACTGGTGAAGGTACTAAGAGAGGAAATCTTTACTAGATGGGGAGTCCCCAAATATCTAGTTTCCGATCGAGGACCACAGTTTACGTCTCAGCTACTGGCACACCTCTGCCAAACCTGGGGGAGCGTCCAAAAGCTAACTACGAGCTACCACCCACAAACGAACCTGACGGAACGAGTTAACCGAACTCTGAAGACAATGATCGCTTCATACGTCGGGGACCATCACCAAAACTGGGACCAATGGTTACCAGAGCTCAGATTCGCCATCAATACAGCCCAACAGGAAACTACTGGAAAGACACCTGCAGAACTCACACTGGGTCGGCAACTAAAAGGGCCACTCGAAAGGCTCATGAATCACCCTCCAACACCTGATCACACAGCCTACTCATTACTAGACCGACAACAACTTATCATGGAGGAGGTGAGACAAAGAGTAAAACAACAACAGTCCAAACAAGCTAGATACTACAATGCCCGGAGAAAAGATGCGCACTTTAAACCGGGAGATCTAGTTTGGATAAAAACTCACCCACTCTCCTCCGCAGCGAAAAGATTTTCTGCCAAGCTAGCGCCCAAGTGGGAGGGACCAGCAGAAATAAAAAACAAAAAAGGACCAATCAACTACACGGTGTCTTGGGGCAATCCACAAAAAACTGATACAGTGAACGTGGTTAATCTAAAACGCTTTTACGGACGTTCTCCTCAGACGCCGGAGGCTTGGGGGGGGGGTCTATGTAGCGCAGCCACATAAAAGGGCATTTTAAACAAACAGGGAAATGGATTAAGGAGCTAATGCGGCTCACCTGTGCTCATAAATTTGCCCGATCTGGTTTTATTTGTCCCCATTGACTGTGTTGGTCACTCGGTAAGCTCTCGCGAGCATGCGCGATCGCAGCGCGAGGGAACCCGGAAGCGGCGTCGGGTCACGTGTGCCGGTATAAAGCCGGAACCGGCAAGTGGCTCAACACGGAGAGATTTACCCAGCGCGCTGTTTTTTTTGAGAGAGAGTTTGGTTGATAATTCTAAAGGAGTACTTTTCCCCGGTTGGATTATTCCTCATAGACACTCACAATTCACCTCTCGTTCCGTTGCTCGAGCTCCCGGATTTGTCATCGATACCGGTGAGGCCGAGCCAATCTCTCCCGTGCATCATTTCACACACTGCAATAACATTAACTCTGGACAATCATACACGCACTCACACACCTGCATACACCATACACATTGTTTCTATTTGTATATATTTTGTATATATTGGTTTTGGTGCACCTTGTTTGTTTGTTTGTTGGTTTGTTTGGTTTAATACACTTTGTTTTGGTTTATACATAGTTATTGTGTCGCGTCTTTACTTGTCCTGTCTTGATTGCGCAATACCGGAAGTGTTGTTTAAAAACCCGTATTTGGATTCTCGACCCCGTAGCAAAGTAACTAGTGGTTTAATTAAATCCCAGTGTTACAAGCTATGTGTCATTAGCATAACAGTGAAAAATAATACCATGCTTAAGAATTATGTTGCCTAGAGGAAGCATAGGCCTAAAACCGAACCCTGTGGAACACCAAACTCCACTTGAGAACATGCAGAGGACTCACCATTTAGATCTACAAACTGATAACGATCATTCAAATAGGATCTGAGCCAGAAGAGGGCCATTCCCTTAATTCCTACTAGCTTTTCTAATCTCTGAAGGAGAATACTATGATCAGTGGTGTCAAAAGCTGCACTGAGGTCGAGTAACACAAGTATAGTGACGCAACCCTGATCAGAGGCCAATAGGGGGTCATTTACTACTTTAACAAGTGCTGTCTCTGTGCTGTAATGAGACCTAAATCTTAATTAATGCAGTTCGTTTATGCTATTATAAGATCTTTCTATATAAATAGACCATAAATAGAAATCTAATGGCAACTGTTTTGGCAGACTAATTCCCAACTGTTAGTGGTACTTCAGTTATGAATGTAGGAGTTCCCAGATGTGTTGTGATCTTGTTGGCTGCTTTTCCTTTACTCTCTGGTCCGACTTATCCCAAACCATCTCACCTGGATTATGGTCATGTGATAGTGAAGGCCAGGTCATCTGATGCAGCACTTCATCACTCTCCTTCTTAGACAAATGGCTCTGTTGGAAAACAAATGATTTTCCATTAAGTGCAAACCAGATGGGATGGCATGTCGCTGCAAAATGTTGTGGTAGCCATGCTGGTTAAGTATACACTCAATTTTGACTAAGTGACTGTGTCACCGGCAAAACACCCCCCACTATCACACCTCCTCCTTCATGCTTCACAGTGGGAACCACACACTCAGGAACCAACTGTTCACTCTCTCTAATCTAACAAAGACACAGCATTTAGAACCAAAAATCTTACATTTTGTTGCATCAGACCAAAGGACAGTTTTGCACCGATCTAATATCCATTCCTTGTTTTTCTTTGCCCAAGCTTAATGGTATATTTGCCACAGTTCGACCATGAAGGCCTCACACAATCTCTTCTGAACAGTTGATGTTGAAATATGTCTGCCACTTTGAGAAACATTTATTTTGGCTTTAATCTGAGGTACTGTAAATTAGCAGTTTCTGAGGCTGGTCATTTAAAACGTATCCTCTGCGGTAGAGGTAGCTCTTGGTCTTTCTTAGATGGTCCTCATGTAAGCCAGTTTCACATTTGATGATTTTGGCAACTGCACTGGTGATACATTCAAAGTTATTGATATTTTTCAGATTAACTGACTTTAATTTTCTAAAGTAATCACAGATTGTCTTTTCTCTTCGCTTAACTTGCCATAATATGGATTAGACAGTGGTTAGTAGTTAGTAGTAGCACCAACAGGGCCATTGTCTCTGTACCCACCCTTCCTCTGCAAGACAACTCGTGGAATAAAGCGCATTAAGAAGCCAAGAAATGTCACATTGATTTGAAAACCATTTCATTTGACTACCTCATAAATCTGATGAGAGAATGCCATGTGCAAAGTTCCATCAAAGCTAAATTTGGACAATCTAATATATGAACTTCATCTGGGTCGTTTAATTATTTTTTTGTTTACTGCATCATTTCATATGTGTTCTTCCATGGTTTAAAGGTCTTTAGTATTAATTGCCAACATTGGAAATAATAAACAATATAGTTGCAAGCTCAATGATGAGTGGGCCCAAGCAGTGACAAAAAAAATAGACATAATTGCAAGCAACAATGTGCAGTCCGATCCAGGCACGCCACACAACCTATGTAGTCATCCAAAAATCACTCAATTAAGAGTAAAAAAGTATTCAGTGAAAAGATACTCATTATACAGTGGAAACTCGGATTGTGAGTAACGCGGTTTGCGAGTGTTTTGCAGCACGAGCAAAGATTTTTTATAAATTCTGACTTGGAAAAACGAACAAGTCTTGGTTTACGAGTATCGAGTATCATGTGTCACGCATGCGCTCCTTGTTTTGACGCCGAGCGTCATGTGATCAAAACTGAGCCAATGTTTTTTTTCTCTCTTGTGCTGCGGATTTGTGGGTAATCGTCTCCCCTGCTGGGTCTTAGCGCTCTTACTTGTCTCTTACTGGTATAATCAACATCTGTGCACGCATGTACTGTTTACTATACCATTGTGACCACGTGTGTGTTTGTAAAACATATTTTATTTTGTGTCTGTATGTGTGTGTACAGCGCTTGTGTAAAGCAAAAGCAAGTCTCATCAAAGAGGTTAAAGATCCATTTTCTCTCTCTGCTCAAGGCTCAGCCTGCTCTTTGTGTCTGTGTGTGCGCGTCATTGGACATGTGTTTCTGTTGTGTGCGCAAGTGTACGTGAAAAGAGTGGAGGAAGGGCTCCTTACACACACATGTACACAGCACCTGCGCACACAAACAAACACACAGACACACATCTGTCTGGAATTATTTATAATGAATAAATAATACTTATATTTAATTTTTTAAAATGTAAAGTTCAGGTTAATTAAATTTTTTTTATTAAATATTTTGTATTAATTATTTTTATGTATTTATTTTTTTGGGCTGTGGAATGAATAATTTGAGTTTCCATTATTTCTTATGGAAAAATAAAATTTGGTTTACGAGTGGTTTGGAATATGAGCCTGCGTCTGGAACTAATTATGCTCGTAATCCAAGGTTCCACTGTACTGAGTAACTGTTTTAATCATGATGTCGGATTTATTTATTTATTTTTAGAAATTATAATAATTTTGCATTATACATTATACGTACACACACACACACACACACACACATATACATACTGTATACATATATATATATACACATTACACAGTATATATATACAGGGGTTGGACAATGAAACTGAAAAGCCTGGTTTTAGACCACAATAATTCATTAGTATGGTGTAGGGTCTCTTTTTGCAGAAAGTACAGCATCAATTCGTCCTGGGAATGACAAATACAAGTCCTGCACAGTGGCCACAGGGGTTTTGAGCCATTCTTCTTGTAGAATAGTGGCCAGGTCACTACGCGATGCCGGTTTCCTGACTTGCTTCTCCAAGACACCCCAAAGTGGCTCAATAATATTTAGATCTGGTGACTGTGCAGGCCATAGGAGATGTTCAACTTCACTTTCATGTTCATCAAACCACTCTGTGTGTTGGTGTATTATCATCCTGATACACAGCACTGCCTTCAGGATACCACTGGGTGCACTTGCACTCGGTCCTCCAGAATGGTTCGGTAGTCCTTGGCAGTGACGCGCCCATCTAGCACAAGATGGGGGAATGCCATGACATTGCAGCCCAAACCATTACTGATCCAATCCCATGCTTCACTCTTGGCATGCAACAGTCTGGGTGGTACGCTTCTTTGGGGCTTCTCCACACCATAACTCTCCCGGATGTGGGAGAGACAGTGAAGGTGGACTCATCAGAGAACAATACATGTTTCACATTGTCTACAGCCCAAGATTTTGGCTGCTGGCACCATTAGACATTTAATTCTGCAGTGATTTGGGCAGCTGTGGTTTTGAGTTTTTTGGATACAATCTGGGTTAGCACCCCGACATCCCTTTCAGACAGCTTCCTCTTGCATCCACAGTTACTCCTGTTGAGTGTGGTTCATCCTTCTTGGTGGTATCCTAACATTACCCTGGATACCCTGGCTCTTGATACAGCACAAAGACTTTGTGTTGTTAACAGATGCGCCAGAACGCACGTCAAAACGATTTCAAACTGAATCGACTCTAAATACAGGCGTTTCCAGTTAAGACATGCACCTACATTTAGTCCTCTTTTGAACTCTGATATGTCACCCATAATGTTGTGTGCATTGCAATATTTTAAGCAAAACTGTGTTGTTAATATTCTGCTAATTAAACCTTCACACTCTGCTTTTACTGGTGGAATGTGCAATCAATGAAGATTGGCCACCAGGCTCAGCAAATTTAGCCATGAAACCTCCAACAGTAAATTTGCCAGTGTTTCAGTTTCATTGTTCAACCCCTGTATATCTGTAGCTGATTGTTACAAGAACAGCAGTCTTGAAGAAACATGCAGAGTATTATCATTTAATATTACAGTAGTTTCCAAACGTTACTTAGCTTAACAAAAAATTAACAGAGGCAATATTTTACTCTCTTCTTAGCTGTAAATAACCTTACTGGGCTACACACAAAAATAAATGAGATGGTAGTGGCACATCCTCTTCCTCCTGTAGTGGCACATCCTCTTCACTCTGTCATTGCACATCCTCTACTCTGTACACTGCTGTTGGGACTGGGAAGGCTCTGCCAGAGGATGCCCTTTGCTTTGCTTCTCTGTGGCTGAAGTGTTTTTGCTGGTGACTGGCCAGGGGAGCAGAAAGCACTCTTTACACTTCCTTTACCGTTCTCTGGGCTGATCTTATAAACGGGGCTGCCGTCAGCCTTCCTCACCATTACATTATACACTTAGTCCTCTCAGTAAGATTGGATCTTTCCTGGCCCACCTCTCGGGGTAAGGTTCCTGAGGAGAACTCTGTCATCTGGGTTCAGGTCTCTTCCCTGTATAGCTGAACTCACTCATTACTGACAGGGCTACTCGTCATTGTGCTGACGTCATAGTGCTTGTGGTGTAGAAGAAAGTGTGTCCAAAACTATATGTAGGTTTTGTGTGATTAAGACCAAGTCATTCTCATCATGTTTTAAAGAACATGTTTTTAAAGAGGTCCAATTATGCCATTTTAAAGGTTGCTAATATTGCTTAATGAGTCTCTTAAAACAGGTTTACATGTATGCAAGGTCAAAAAACACTTTAGTTTTCCCCCAAAATAGATTTAATTTTACCCCATTTCTAAATGATTCGTAAACGACTCGTGTGAAGCAGTTGGAAGATTTAGTCTGTCTAAACCCCGCCTTTCCCTGAGCCCTCACTGCTGTTATTGGTCGATGGCGCCGTGATTTATGATTGGTCTACCGCTACAGCGTGTGTTGGAAAACAAAACACCCATGACCATAACTGAACGACGGCTCTGGAGACCCGTCAATACATAGAAAAGATGGCGTTGGTTTTACCGCGTAACGACCAGCTAATTTTATATTAACTGTGGCTACAAAAATCAAGAGGTCTTTTATCTTTGTGTCGGTGTTGCGTTAAAGGGCCGGTGAGCAAAAGGACACGATTAGATAAAGCAAACGTGTATTATACAAAACTAAATAAAGTAAACGAAAAAGGTGCACAACAACCAAACAATGATATAAACAATATTTACAAACTACATAAAATAAACGGTATGTGTATGTGTGCGAGTGAGTGGAAAATGTCAGAAGTTTCCCGGCTGTTCCTTTGAAGGCAGATCAGGGAAAGGGCACTTAAAACTCACGGTGGCAAGGGCGCATGCGCACTTCACATGTGCGGATGCATTTTTTTCCCCGAGGGAAAAATGCCTCTGCACACGCAAAGTGCGCATGCGCTTTGCCACCGCGAGTTTTAAGTTCAGTTTTGGTGAATGGTAAAGAATAAACAGTTAAAAAGATTTTGTTTGCTCACGTTTTAATTGTTTTTACATATTACAAAGTGTTTAAGCGAACCTGGAATAGATGCTCGGTCACATTAACAAGAGTGTGGTTACGTTAATTGTAAGATGGCGGGCAAGTTGTTTGCGACGTAGAACATGGGTGGACATTATGCAAATATGTTACGGAGTGACGTGAAGCCGTAACAGAGTAAAAATAGATTTGCTAACGACTCGTTTAGGCGAATGTGAGTCGACTCTTTTTTTTTTAATAGACAAAAACTTCATTTATCGTGCACTGTCAGCGTCACAGATAGTGTAGATAGTTTATGTTCACATACAGCTACATGACACACTGCATGAAAGATCATATTTCGCTCCTGTCTCGTGTAATGGGTTATATTTTAATTGCCCACAGCTTTTTACTTAGCCTCGAGCTAAAGCATATAAACAACAATTCTGTTGCTAACTAATTATGCCATCAACCCACATCTGCTCTTGCCAGTTTTTACTAGACGCTCATCCTGACCCACCGTCTGCGTCCTGCTCGCTAGTGAACACATTAAAGAGCAATTGTGGTCACATTCCAAAGTGTGTAAAGTTACAGTAAGGAGCTCATGTCACACCCGACAGTGTGTTCTGCAGGTAAAGGTAAGATCCCACCTAGTACATGTGTAAAGTGAAATAAATTAATTATGATTGAATATTATCTTTGTATTTGTAATCTAATAATGAATGTTTGTATAAAGAGGAGCATATGACCTGATTATATTGTTCTTATACTGTTTAAAGCTGCTTTTACATGACCAGTGGTTGTTTGTAATAGTTTACTGTAGATTACTGAGTGCGTTTTGTCGCTATGCAATACCCACTCTGGAGCAATAATCTTACAGCCTTTAAAGTTATATACTTTTATATCTCCAATATGCTGAGTGCTCCTGTCATTGATGTTTGTGTCCAGTAGGTGGTGGTATTGTGTTGCTGGTATTGACTTGGTCTAGCGGATATTTGTCCCATGTTGTCACACATGGTTGAAGTGTTACAAACCAAAAATCTAGAATGACATAACGCTGAACTGAATGCAAATATTCTGGGCAGTGTGGTGTACACTTCAGCATTTTTAAAACAATGTTGGTGGTTAAAACTACAGGTACTGTAAAATAAATTCACTTCATGTCATTAAAAAATTGTGTTTAATTGTTTTCCTGCTGTCTTTTAAATTAAAACAGTTCATTTTAGTTATTCATGATCACACATTCTAGTTTTCCAAATCCCCCGTATTAAATTGCAATACAGTGAAACCTTGGATTACGAGCATAATTTGATCCAGAAGTGGGCTTGTAACACTTGTAATCCAAATTAAAATTTTCCATAAGAAATTATGAAAACTTAAATTATTTGTTCCACAGCCCAAAAAAATAAATACATAAAAATAATTAACACTGGTTAGAGGTTTGGTGCATCACGTGTTCGCACCTTTCAGAGCCCAGGGATCTACTGCATGTGCTTCTGAGGACCAAGCTGTGGCATGTACTCCTGGCTGCATGTTTTTACACATAACACAAGTGTAAAATTACAGTATTTATAAAAAGATTGTTGATATGTAGCATAATTATATTAAATGAGTGTAAATGAAAATTAGGGTTTGTTGTTTGTTGTTGTTATTTATCTGTAGTTCATGATGTTATTTTGTTATATAAACTACTTCTGCATTCAGATTCCAGGCCTTGCTGTACCTGTATAACCACCTGGCTGAAAACACTTTTCAACCCGAGTCGCCTAGAGTGTGTTTAGTCGGTACAGTGTGTACTGTGTGAGATGGGATTCCGGTGGCTCGGGTCCTTCCCTCTGTCTTTGTGTCTCTCACAGGTTCTTTGTGCTCAAAGGACGATGTGCAGGCAGAACACCAGAAACCTAAGAAACTTCCTTCAGACGCCATTGTTTCTGCCGCCATATCACTGTCTGTTTATTGTTCCTGCTGACTTTCATCAAAGCACATTATTCACAGTCAGTGTTTGTGTATGTGTGTGTGTGTGTGTGTGTGTGTGTGTGCCCCATGTTAAGATCCAGAGTTTCACCCAGGCGCCGGTCATGTGAATCAGTGAAGAGTTTAATATAAACCACACAAACCACAATACAGAGATACACTGAACAGTGATACCATTAAAACCAGCTGTGTAACAGTGTGTGTGTGTGTGTGTGTGTGTGTGTGTGCACTCTACAACACCGCTGAAGATGTGCTGTGGTGTCGGGCACCATCAGACTAGACCACCTTCTTCCACTGGTCCGTGTCCATAACCCATCGCCAGGTGGCCGGTTCTCCTTCCTCAGAGCACCTTGTTAGATCCTGACCCCTGCAGACTGGGAACGTCCCACAAGAGCTGCGGTTTTGGACCCAGTCGTCTAGACATCACAGTCTTTTCCGGGTCAAAATCCCTTCACATCCTTACACTTGCCCATTTTTCCTGCTTCCAACACATCAAGCACTTCAACACCTGCTGTGTAATAAACCCCACCCACTGACAGGTGGCGCTGTAACCAGAGGATCAGTGTTCCTCACCTCCCCTGTCTGTGGGTTTAATACTGTACTTACTCTTTACCAAACCCTCTATGACTCCACCCATAATTTACAGCTAGAGCTAAGGGCACGCCCCCACTGCCACGCCCAGGTTTAGAACTTTCAATAACTCTAGAACACTTCTTAAGTGTTTGTGTTCTAAACAGTTAACTCTGCTTCTGCTGTTGGTGTTTCATTGTAGTTCTGCTCTTTTTTTTCTTAACTTTTCTTTTTTTAGAGCTTTTAATTTACATTGCAGTGTGTGTGTGTGTGTGTGTGTGTGTGTGTGTGTGTGTGTGATCAATGGGCATGGCAGAACAACTGAAGGGCAGGAGATTTACGAGACACAACAGAGGATTAGCTTTAGGTTTAATTACAGTTACCATGGAAACCAGAGAGAAAGAGAGAGCAACAAAGAGAGAGAGAGAGGGAGAGAGAGAGAGAGAGAGAGAGGGAGAGAGAGAGAGAGAGAGAGAGGGAGAGAGAGAGGGGGGGGCAGTTGTATCTCAGCCAGTCAGAACACTGCATTAGTGATAAAAGAGGAAAATGATTTATAAAGTGATTTTTAATAAAATGATTGAAATGTGAAGAGTTCTGCGTGTGCGTCTCAGTGACCTGCGGGGGTAGACAGGTGAGCAGAGGGGTGTGTCCCAGTGCATTGTGGGATATTCCCAGGGGATGGAGCTGTATGTGGGGCAGGTGATGTGATCTGCTCGTCTCTTTTTGCCCCCATGAGGCAGCAGGGCAGTGGGAACGGGGTGGCCATGGGGCAGCTTTGTGCTCCAGCCATTGTATCACCCTGTTCCCACGGTCTGACTTCACACACACACACACACACACGCACACACACACACACACACACGCACACACACACACACACACACACACACACACACCTGGGTATCTGTGTCTCTGAAAAGAGATCAGAGATCAGCCGGCTTGTACACTCCAACACTGATTCTAGATCACTCACTCTCTCTATCTCACACACACACACACACACACACACACACACACACAGATATAATTAACACACCTGAATAAACTTCATTGAGTTCTGTTTAGTCCTGTTGTGCATTGGTTCCTCTCTTGGGTTGGAGACTCAGTGCCTCAGTTGAGACTCAGTGCCTCAGTTGAGACTCAGTGCCTCAGTTGAGAGTCAGTGCCTCAGTTAAGACTCAGCGCCTCAGTTGAGAGTCAGTGCCTCAGTTGAGACTCAGTGCCTCAGTTGAGACTCAGTGCCTCAGTTGAGACTCAGTGCCTCAGTTGAGACTCAGTGCCTCAGTTGAGAGTCAGCGCCTCAGTTGAGAGTCAGCGCCTCAGTTGAGAGTCAGCGCCTCAGTTGAGACTCAGTGCCTCAGTTGAGACTCAGCGCCTCAGTTGAGAGTCAGTGCCTCAGTTGAGACTCAGTGCCTCAGTTGAGAGTCAGTGCCTCAGTTGAGACTCAGCGCCTCAGTTGAGAGTCAGTGCCTCAGTTGAGAGTCAGTGCCTTCTTCCCTTATGTTATAATTTAGTTCCACTGTATTTCTAGACCTTGACGTTTGAGGCTCTCTCTGTAGATCATGTGATTTATTCTACTGTTTCTGTAATAATTAATGAATGGATGTATTTTGGTGGTTTGGTTCAGTTGTAGTTCTACATGT
The DNA here is from genome assembly GCF_024256425.1 of Clarias gariepinus. Classification (NCBI taxonomy): domain Eukaryota; kingdom Metazoa; phylum Chordata; class Actinopteri; order Siluriformes; family Clariidae; genus Clarias; species Clarias gariepinus. Next base: position 445,242 of record NC_071120.1, on the reverse strand, counting down.
ACCATCAGTTCTCACTTCTGCTTTATCCTATTCTACACTTCACCTAGAGATCAGCTTTGGTTCTGTGTCCCTGCACTTCCCCCCCCAAGTGACCCTCACACACACACCACAAAGAGAGTGCGGTGCCTCGGTGCGGTGATGATCTTATTATGTAATGCTGATGTCCTCAGAGGTCTAGAGTAGTAGCTCCACAGAGAGAGGGTGTGTGTGTGTGTGTGCGTGTGTGTGTGTGTGTGTGTGTG
>NC_071120.1:415000-435000 GCF_024256425.1 Clarias gariepinus | reverse complement strand
TCACTGCGGGTGAGATGTTTACATCGTGTGCTTTGGTCTCTTTGTGTATTATCTCACAGTCGTCTGCTAACAGTGGACTGTGGTTCCTTCAGCAGTTCCTCTGTTTTCCGGGACGTCCTACAGCTTGTGCAGCAGCACTGATAGGTTTTCTCATGATGAATTGAAAGTGAGGCAAATGGGAAGAGAGCGGATAGAAATGAAGTGTAGAGAGTGTAGGGTGTGTGTGAGTGTGGGACAGGAGCAGCGTCCAGCTGGCATGAAGGCACGGGGTCATGAGGCGATAATCGCAGGTTTGCAGAACTACGATTGGCTGCCTGTCCTTCAGCACGGACCTACTGCAGGCGACTGCTGTTCCAGTATTTTTGTATATATTCATATAACGTCACCCAGAGATACACAACGATATCAATATCTACACAAATCAGAGAATAATACACATGGTCTGGGATCACGTTTTAAATTGTATGTGTAAACAGAGTCACCTGGGAGTAGGTACAGTACCTACTGACAAAAGCTAGTAAGTATTTTTTATTCAGTAAACAATAAATAAACAATAAGAAGAAATAAATTAGGAGGTGTATGTATGATTTCCCCTGAGTTAATAAATAAAACCACAGACAGCTGGAGTCACACTGGTTTGATTGTCCTGATGGTGACCTTTGGGCAGGTACGCTCCTGTTGGCATTCTCTTCCTGATTGGAGGGAAGATCCTGGAGATGGAGGACCTGTCAGCGATGGGCGGAGCTCTGGGCCTCTACACCATCACTGTCATCGTGGGCCTGCTCATCCACGCCATCCTCGTCCTGCCCACCATCTACTTCCTGGTCACGCGCAAAAACCCCTTTGTGTTCATTGGAGGCCTCCTGCAGGCACTCATTACCGCACTGGGCACCTCCTCCAGGTTAGTGGCACGTCTGGACACCTGCACCGCACAACATCTGCACACCTGTACAAGTACAGTACTTAACTACACGACACCTGCACATCTGGACACCTGCACCGCACAACATCTGCACACCTGTACATGTACAGTACTTAACTACACGTCACCTGCACATCTGGACACCTGAACATTTCCTTAGCTTTGATGTGCACACCTTGCACGAGTGGAAAGAACTGATAAAAGCTGTGTGTGTGTGTGTGTGTGTGTGTGTGTGCACAGCTCTGCCACTCTGCCCATCACCTTCAAGTGCCTGGAGGAGATTAACGGTGTGGATAAGCGCGTGACGCGGTTCGTGCTGCCAGTTGGAGCCACCATCAACATGGACGGCACGGCGCTGTACGAGGCGCTCGCAGCCATCTTCATCGCTCAGGTCAACAATATGGACCTTAACTTCGGCCAGATCCTTACTGTCAGGTACACACACACACACACACACACACACACACACACACACACACACACACACAATTCTAATTCCAGTTAATAAACTGTTGTTGTGTTAATACATTATCAGCATCACAGCGACGGCGGCGAGCATCGGTGCAGCAGGGATCCCCCAGGCCGGCCTGGTTACCATGGTAATAGTGCTCACCTCTGTAGGACTGCCCACTGATGACATCACTCTCATCATCGCAGTTGATTGGTTCCTGTAAGTTCACTTCCACTGTGTGTTCGCAATCCTGACCAAATGCTATGAACCAAAGTGTGTTATTTTGTGTGTGTGTGTGTGTGTGTTATCCACAATCCATCTGTTTATAATCACTCCAACATCCAATGAACCAGTTCTGACCTTTACACACACACACACACACACACACACACACACACACACACACACACACAAGAATCTTATTATGATCGTTACCCTACAGGAGTATGAACAGTTTACATTATATCGAGTTAAAGATGTCGCTCTCATCTTTTTTATCCTTGTATTCATTTTTGTCCGATCTCCCTCTCTCCCCTCTCTCTCTCTGTCTCTCTTTGTCTCTGTCCCTCTCTCTCTCTCTCTCTCTCCTCTTTCTCCCTCTCTCTCTCTGTCTCTCTCTCTCTCTGTCTCTCTCTGTCTCTCTCTCTCTCTCTCTCCTCTTTCTCCCTCTCTCTCTCTGTCTCTCTCTCTGTGTCTCTCTTTGTCTCTCTCCCTCTCTCTCTCTCTCTCTCCTCTTTCTCTCTCTCTCTCCCTCTCTCTCTCTCTCCTCTTTCTCTCTCTCTCTCCCTCTCTCTCTCTCTTCTCTTTCTCTCTCTCTCTCTGTCTCTGTCTCTCTTTGTCTCTCTCCCTCTCTCCCTCTCTCTCTCTCTCTGTCTCTCTCTTTCTCCCTCTCTCTCTCTCCTCTTTCTCCCTCTCTCTGTCTCTCTCTCTCTCTGTCTCCCTCTCCCTCTCCGTGTTTCAGAGATCGCTTGCGCACCACCACTAACGTCCTGGGTGACTCGATCGGCGCCGGCGTGGTGGAGTTCCTGTCCCGTCACGAGCTCCGTGCGGCCGACGCCGAGCTCGGGGACTCTGTCCTTGAGGAGAGCGAGAGGGAGAAAGTGCCGTATCTGCCCGTCTCTCAGGAGAACGAGTGCGAGACCAACGACAAAATCCACAACCACGAAAGCAGGATGTAGCTAAACGCGTTAATGACTCTGAGACGACCACAAACCCTCACAGAGAAAAAAACACTTTTGCTTCAACACTGATGCATTGTGGGTAATGTGGACTCGCCATTTTGTCAGGAATTGTGTTGTTTTGTTTGTTTTCTGATCACTGAAGTACCACAGATTAAACTGGACCAGCATGCTAATGTACAGCATCACTTTACGTCACGCACAATTAGCAAAGCTCTAACATCGCTGTCGGGGCTGCGCTAACTGTTAGCCGACTAGCCGATTGTGTCACTGCTCTCTCTCCTATTCTCTTTGTCTCTTTCACACACACACACACACACACACACACACACAAAGGCTAAAGCAAGTCTCAGTAAATTAGTTTTATATTTTTAGAATTTTAAACAAAAATATTTTTGTAATAGTAAAGTTAGTCACGTTGTATTCTGATTTATGTACTAATTGTTTTTGATTGTGTGTGTGTGTGTGTGTGTGTGTGTGTGAGAACCTTTTAGTAAGACTTAGTGTGTCACTAACAGACCTGTGTTTATAGTTTTAGACCGCTAGGTAGAATGTAATGCTAATTTTCTTTAACATTGCCATTTAGCATTGTGGCTAAATAGTTAGCTAGGAGTAAAATGATGTGATTTAAACACACACTTTATTCATGCATTGACTGGGTTACACACTGCTAGCTAAAGCGTGCTGATTTAGATGACGTACTTTAGCATGCTCGCTAAGTTTGGATTAGCATTCTTCTACTGTTCATTCTCAGACGCACAAAAGAAATCGCCAGAAGAGGGAAGCAGCGTCCCACAATGCAATGCAGCAGCTTCACACACTGACCACACACACACACACACACTAATACACAAGTTATTCCTTTTTAAAGATCATTACTACACAAAAGAGAGGAAATGTTTATAAATCCCAATTTGATCACATGCTCTTCAGGTCATGTGACCCCTCGTTTACTCCTCCTGCTTTTATTAAAACAGTTTCAGTGTTTTTTTAAGTCACGTTGTTCCTGGAATTTCTTTTTAAGATTATTTTTGTGCATTAAAATTAATGAGGGGAGAGGGGGGGAGAGAGAGAGAGAGAGTGTCAGAACAGATCAGAGGGGGAGAGGGAGAGAGAGAGAGGGGGGGGGAGAGGGGGGTCCCAGTTAAAGAGAAGTGAAGACAACACACAGCGGATGGATGGAGGGAGCAGTTAGAGGGAGTGTTAGACAGAGCAACAGGAGGGGGCGCTAGAGGGAGCAGTTGTTCAGGTTAGAGATGGGATGAAGCTGCAAAAGAGAGCATTAAGAGGAAGAGATCAAAGGGAAAGATCAAAGGGCTAGAGGTCAGAGGTTTAGCGGTCAGAGGGTTAAAGGTCAGAGGGGTGGAGTTGAGCTCATAACTGCTCTCTGCAGGCGACTGGATGAACAGGAAGTCAGCTCTCACTCACTGATGGACGATTATTAGTGTGTGTGTGTGTGTGTGTGTGTGTGTGTGTGTGTGTTCACATTGAAGCGTATGTGATATGTATTTAGGCAGTAACATTGTTACCATGAACCCCTCATTGTGTCAGGAGTGTTTGAGTGGGCACTGAGTGTGACACAGGGAGTGTGTAATAAAGTGTGACTCTTCAGGGAGTGAGACACCAGATGTCTCCTGAGTGTCCAACTTTATATACAACTGCTCCGTACCACTTCCTTAGAATATTAGTTTTTTTTTAGTTTTTTTATTTATTTATTTTTTATCCAATCTCCTGCCCATACACACACACACACAGACACACAGACACACAGACACACAGACTTTGGCTGTATTCCAATCTACAAGTAAGAACAAGAAGTTATTTTGTCCACCCAACACTGTAGATTTTGTATGCAGCCTGTGTGTGTGTGTGTTGTGTGTTTGTGTGTGTGTTTTATTGTGTACCCTTATTACTCCCCCAACACACACACACACAGAGCTGCAAAACATTTATGTGTGCAACACCTGAAACAGTTCACACCTGACGTCCTCACCATGGAGTTACATAATAACTAATGGATTCATTATTTTTTATTATTATTATGTTTGTGATTGTAAACATGAGTTATTTCAACACCGTTCATGTACAGTAGTGTGTAGGGATACATTAGTGCTGTGTCGCCCCCTACTGTTCATATCAGAATGGCCCCAGGAGGTGAGTAATGTGATGCGCCCGACACCCTCCCCCCTGCCCTGCCTCAGTTACCCCAGGCCTATCCCCCGCCCACCACCCCCCTCCTCCCCGGGGTGGGGCAGATCTGGAGTCTCCTGACTGTCCTCACCTCCTGCAGGCTCACAGGGTGCTGCTGCCCATCAGACTGACTTCTGCATGACAGCCTTCAAAACCTACATGCTGTTAGTCTCACACACACACACACACACATGCACACACACAAACACACACACACACACACATAATGTGTAATAAGTACTACCGGTAATAAGTAATAGCATCCTGTAAATGTAAGAGAGTGTGTGTGTGTGGTGGGGTGGGGTGTTGGGGTTGATGCACTGCAGTGCCTCATTGGTTTTACTGGAGGATTTTACAGAAGTTAAATCTTTATTTGCCACACTACAGCACAGGGAAGTTCTTTCTTCACATATCCCAGTGTAAGCACATGTGGAGAAGATAGGGGGCGCTCTTTTACCATCTTGGTTTCTCTATATTTGGGGTTCTGTCAATTAATTCATTAATAAATTCAAATATAAAACATGGCACTGTACTCTCTCTCTCTCTCTCTCTCACTCTGTGTGTGCGTGTGTGTGTGTGTGTGTGTGTGTGTGTGTGTGTGTGCGCACCCATTCTGCAGAGATAAACTCCTGATCCTCTTAACACACACATATGGACTAAGACCTTTGCAGGATGCAGGGTCACTCAGGCAGTTAAAACTTTACAACTCGGAGGTACGAGTGTAGAAATGACGAGTGTGTGTCAGACACGTGTTGTACTAATGAGTGTGTTAGTGTTTGTGCTGGTGTGTGTGTTTGATCGGACACTCTCCAGGAGACACACACTCAACAGGAGGACAGGTTAGTGACCCAACATCTCACTCCTCATTATAATCACTCACTAACACTTACACCTTCAACTGAATCAGTTTACTCAATCACTGCATTTACAGTGTGTTTATAGTGAATTACAGCTCGTCCCCGACTTACGAACGTCCGAGTTACGAATTTCCACAGATATGAATAGACTGCAGCTCTACTATATTGTATAATATTGTATAAATAGACTCTACAGTGCACCAGATACCAATATTTATAATTATATACAATATTTTTAATTTGTAAGTAAATGTATAAAATGTCTAAAGTCCGGTAGATTGTATGTGTGTGTCTGGGGGGCGGACAAAATGGCATCTGTGATTCCCCCTCGTGTGATTTAAAGGCGCAGAGACACCATTTTATTGTGAGATTAATTTCCTTAGGCACAGTTATGGTTTTTACGACATGATGGCAGTGTTGGGAAAGGGGACAGATTTGGTGGATTGATATGTTTTACATTGTATTGTCATGTCAAAGGCGTATAAGACTTACTTAGAAACAAATCAGACTTACGAGACTTCCGGTTATGGCGTGTAGCTGCTAGGTCACGCTAATTGGAGCTGGCGCTAACTTTCTTTAAATTAATCCTGCAAAGTGACCAAAACGTACCCTCAAACTATATAAAGCTGAAAGAAACAACCCTGCAATTGACTATGCCACCAAAAACATAAAGCTGGGGCAACAGCCGAGATTTCAGTCACAAACTGGCCCTGGCAATGGGGAACAAACAAGCAAGCTAACAGCTAGCGAGCAGAGGGATGCTAATGGGAGTGACTCCACAGATCCAATTCTTTTGGCCAGCCAGTCATTAAGAGATGATATGACTAGGCAACATCCGATATGCTTCAAGCTATTAATGGCTTTAAAACAGAGCTAATGTCACACTCCAAAAGAATCGGCGAGGCCGAGGACAGAATATCACAAGCGGAGGAAGATGGTACTACGCTCCAGCAGAAGGCTAAGAATCTGGAGCAGACGGTCGACGCATTAACCAACAAGATTCAAGACCTGGAAGATCGCGGGCGCCGTTCAAATCTAAGGATGGTCGGCCTACCGGAAAACGGAGTGCTCGGATGCATGCGCTTTTCTTGAGGACTGGCTCCCCAAAGTTTTGACAGATTGCTTGTCCACAACTCCTATAATCAAATGGACACATCGGGTTGGCCAAATCAACGTGAATCGTCCCAGGCCAATAGTGATGAAGTTTCTGAACTATAAAGATCGCGAAAAAACACTGAGAGCGGACAGGAAATTAAAAGAGCTACATTACGGAGATCAGCGAGTTAACCTGTCCCCGAACCTGTCAGCGGAGACACGTCAATGCCAGCGCTGCTTTAATGGAGTAAAAGCCCAGCTGAAGTCCATGAACATCAGGAACAGAATGCTCTATCCTGCTCATCTGATAGTGACCCATGCAGACAAACGACAAATCTTCAAGACCGTCTCAGAAGTTAAAGAGTTCATTCGGGGACTGACAACTACCACGTCAATGAAGCTAAATTCATGAAGATTTCAACTAACATACCAGTTGTTTTGCTTACCTTATTTACAATAGGAAAATTAAACACTGCCAAAAGCACTGAAACTGAACCTGGCTGTTATAATTCTCTATTCATACATAATTCTCTGACCATACACCTGGAAATTCCACATTTCCTTATTTCTTTTTACCTTAATAAGGGTATAGATTTTTGGTTAATTCGTATTATTTGTAGCGTTTTCAAGTTGGTTACAGATTCACATAGGATTGCTCCAGAAATTGTGGATCTACTGTTTTCCATAACCAAAGTTTGGAATGGGGGTTCTATTGGTGCAGTTGTCTATATGGGTATTTAATTGTGGTGTTTTGGTGTTTTTTTGTTTGTTTGTTTTTGTGTGTATACTCAGTTCTTCAAACAAACAGTCAAATTATTGGATACAGAGATTCCTTATTTCACATAACTGAATCTTAAATTTGTATGTTAGTGCTCAAACTTAGTAGTTGGAATGTAAGGGGACTGAATAAGATGAACAAACTGAAACAGGTGTTTGGAAGGATTAAGCAACTAAAGGTTAACATAGAATTTTACAAGAAACTCATCTGTTAAAAGAAGATACAATTCAGGTTTCAAAGAGGTGGCCAGGACAAGTTTTCTCTGCTCCATGTACTTCTCATGCTCGAGGGATTATGATACTTATCCACAAATCGGTTCCCTTTCAGCTGCACAAACAACATATTGATCCACGGGGTAGGTTTATAATTCTTAATGGTTTGATTGTGAACACACAAGTAACACTAATAGGTATATATGCTCCTAATGAAGATGATCCCTCTTTCCATCAAAACCTTTTCTATACAATATCAACATACTCTGGACAATGTGTAATTGGAGGGGACTTTAATTGTGTATTGGATATACAGCTTGATCTACAGGCATAGACAGCAGCCATCAGAAATCAAGGAAGATAATTAAAAACTCTATAAAAGATTTAAATATAACAGAGGTCTGGAGACACTTAAATCCTAATAAAAGGGAATATTACTTACTCAAGGATTGATTATTTTCTGCTCTCTAGCACTCTGTTGTCTAAAATAGACAGATGCTGGTAGGATAGTATTTTACTGTCTGACCGCGCTCCAATTTCACTCACAATACAGTTTAATAGCTTAAAACCTACTCCATTTAGATTTAGATTCCAAACAAGTTGGCTCCAAAGTTCCTGATTTGTAGATTTTATGGACAAAAGAATAGAGGAATATTTTAGTGTTGATACAGATCAGACAAGTGCTTCAACGAAGTGGGAAGCCTTTAAGGCCTATATATGAGGTGAAATAATGAGCTACACAAAAAGTAAATCTAAAGAATATTATAAACAATTGGGAGACCTTGTTCAGCAAATTAAAGAACTGGAATTACAACTTTTTGATCATGATGACCCCGAGAACAATAAAATATATTTTTATTAAAAGCACAGTACATTGAGCTGACTAGTAATAAAATAGCTACAGTCTTGATGTGGTTAAAACAGTCCTACGATGATCAAGGTCAGAAATCGGGGGAAGCTATTGGCTAAAAATATAAAAAGAAGTAGGGCTATAAATTCTATTCTGCTAGATGATGGCCAATATCAATGGATCCAATGGAAATTAACAAGTCTTTCAAATTATATTATGAAAGGTTGCATGACTCTGAATGTTTGGATACAGTAGTAGACCAGAATAACTCCTTTGATGAGCTGAAATCTCCCCAATTGGCAGAAGAAGCAAAATTAGTATGAGTAGTGGAAAGGCGCTGGGGTCTGACAGCTTGCCAATTGAGATTTATAAAACCTTTTTAAAAAAATTAATGCCCCATCTTCTTGAAATGTATACTGAATCATATGAAACAGGAATCTTGCCCTTTTCATTAAGATCAGCACTAATTACTCTTGTGTTAAAACCCAGCAAATCTCCAGCAGACTGAGCATCTTATCGGCCTATCGCACTCATGTCCTGTGATACTAAAATATTAAGTAAAGCTTTAGCTAAAAGGATTGAAATTCATATACCAAAAGTAATAATGGACGATCAGAATGCATTTGTTCTCGGCAGACAAGCCTTTAATAATACGTAGATAATTTATAATTCATTATAAATTATATATAATTTATAAAAAAATAATTTATAATTAATTATAAATTATAATTATAATTTATAATTATCGTAGAGTTCTAAACTCTACGATAATTATAGAGAGTTCTTTTATATAAAAAGCTAAATGCTAAAGATCATGCTATTTTGTCTTTAGATGCTGAAAAAGTGATTGACAGAATTGAGTGGAACTATTTGTTTGAGACGCTTAAACGTTTTGGATTAGGAACAAAATATTTAATTTGGCTTAAACTTTTATACAATAAACCAATAGCTCAAGTCATAACAAATAATCATATTTCAAAACTATTTAATCTGGCTAGAGGTACAAGGCAGGGGTGCCCATTATCACCTTTATTGTTTTTGTTTGCAATTGAACCCTTGGCCATGACTATTAGAAAAAATCCAGACATAAAGGGTATGAAGATAGGAGAGAGGGATCATCGCATACCTCTGTTTGCGGATGACATTGTTCTATTCTTACAAACATTATGAAAAAATGTGGAAGATTTTCAGGTTATAAAGTCAATAATAGTAAAAGTATTCTACTTTTATTAAATGATCAAGACAGAAGAGCCCCCTTGAGTCATATGCAATTTACCAGTGATTCGAGTGGTTTCACATATTTAGGGATTAAAACAACACCTACTGTAATATAGATGAAATAGTCCCCTTTAATTACGACCCTTTACTAAAGGGAGTTATAGAATCTTTAGAAAAATGGAATACAATGCCCATTTCCATAGCGGGACATATAAGTATAATTAAAATGTTGATCTTGCCTAAATTTTTATACCTCTTTCAATCTATTCCTCTTCCACTACCCAATACTGTACCTTATTTTCTACCCTCAAAAAAGCCTTTACCAGGTTTATATGGAATAATAAACGACCTCGGCTACGCCTTTCTCTTCTTTACCTACCATACGATTGAGGAGGACTTCAAGTACCAAACATTAAACTATACTACTGGGCGGCACAGCTCCGAACTGCCATGTTTTACTTCTCCAAAAACCAACCATCCTGGGTCGATATTGAGAAAGAAGAATTGCCACTCCCCTTACAATCATATATATACAGTAATCTGCAGAAGTTAAAATACTTAGAAAGTCCACCCTTAATCCCTTTTCTTAGGAATACCCTATCAGTTTGGCATGAGGTTCACTCGTTTTTTGGAAGAGACAATATCTATCTTTCCCTTCTCACTAATATGGGGCAATAACCATTTTATACCTGGAAGAAATGACATGGGGTTTAAAAACTGGCAGGTGAAAAGATTATGGATGGTAAAAAAAACTATATGAAGGAGGTACATTCATGACCTTTCAGCAGTTAGTTTTAAAATATGATCTTCCACAAAAATATTTTTTTAAAAACTTCAAATTAGAAGTTATATATATTCAAGAATTAAAACCTATTCGGAACCCCAACTCTTTATATGAGAACAAATTACTTTAAATCACATGAACGATAGGGGAATGGTGTCCTTGTTACAGTATATAAGACATTACTGGCTGGGTTAAAAGAACGCTCTCGATCATATCTTTCAGCATGGAAGAGAGATTTACAGGTGCATATCACTGTTGAGGAATGGGAGCGTGCCTGACTTTCGGCTCAAACCCAATCTATCAATACTAGGTGTAGAATACTACAATACAAATGGATGATGAGGGCATATATTACCCCTGTTAAACTACATAGGATTAATTCGAACATTCTGGATACGTGTACAAAATGCAAGGATGAAGTTGGTACATTGTTTCATTGTATGAGGGAGTGTAGAGAGCTGCAAAAGTTCTGGAAGGAGGTTCTTGGTGTGGTTTATGAAATGACCGTTGAAAATATTCCTATGGAACCAAAGCTGTGTTTATTGCGTATATATATTCTGAGAATGTGTCAGTAAATACAAGCAAAAAGAAGCTAAACGTGTGATTGCTTTAGTATGGAAAAACATCCAAAGGCCTGATCTTTTACAGTGGACGAAAGAAATGTCTGACAGCCTTGCTCTTGAAAAATTAACATATAAAATCAGAAAAAAAGCGGCGATTTCTAAAAAGGTGTGGTTCCCTTTTAAGCAGTATGTAAACAGATAAGGTGGAATGGTACGTAATGACTGTAATTTGAATTCTCATATGTGTGTGTATGTGTGTGTGTGTGGGTGTATGTATATATATATATATATATATATATATATATATATATATATATACACACACACCTTTTCTTATAATTTATTTAATTTCTTGTATTTGTGTATATTACTTTAGAATTCATTATTGTTCAAACGCTATTTTTTTTGGGATAAATGTAGGGGTGGGGAATATACTCTGTAATGATATACAACTTGATATTCTGTAATGTTCATGCAGGCTTTGTAACAAAATTTCTAAAAAAAAAAAAAAACAAGGTTGAAAAAAAAACTTACGAACGTGCTCACAGAATGGAACTCATTCTTCAGTAAAGGGGAACGTGTATTCTACTGAATCACTTTACAGTGTGTTTATACTGAATCATTCTACAGAATCACTGCATTTCCAGGGTGTTCATACTTCAACTTTATTTGTATAGCACTTTTACAACAAATGCCCCAAAGTGCTACACATAAATAATAAAAAAATATAAAAAATCATAAATAACAATCACTTCACACACACATCTAAAAAATCAACATCTTATCAAAGCCAAGGAAAACATATTAAATGAGATTTGAACCCCCTCAGTGATGTGGCCTCACAAATGGTTAAAGGTAGATTATTCCACAATTTGGGTTCAGCCACAGAGGAAGCCCAATCACAGGGGTGTGCTTGCATTCAGTCAGGAGTAGTATAATGATCTGAGAGATCAGTGTGGGGTACGTGGCCGAAGCAGGTCTAAGGGGTAGGGCGGGGCATGCCCACGTAAACATTTAAGTGTAATCAAAAGAATTTTTAAATTAATTCAAAACTGTATTGGGAGTCAATACGCCAAAACTTTAGTATTATATTAATACAATTTAAAGAATCAGGGATAACCATACCTTTATGTTCTCTAGGTATGTTAAAAGAGCCCTAATAGAGTAACCTTCTTTCTGTGTTAATGGGACATAGATCTGACTCTCATCTGTGTAGCAGTGAAAGAAGATGCCATGTTTTCTCAGTATATAGCCAACAAATACACTGAGAAGAGAAGGGGGCCAAGGACAGAACCCTGTGGGATCCCATACGTCAAAGGAGCTAATGAGCTCTCAAAATTACAAAGGCTAACTGCAAATGTATATCGAGAAGATAGGATCGAAGCCAGTCTAGAGCTGTCGCCCTAATTCCCACCAAGTGTTCTCAGCGTGAGAGAAGGATGTCATGGTCTACTATATCAAAGGCAGTGTGTAATACTAAATCATTTTCCTGAGTCACTGCATTGTGTGTGTGTGTGTGTGTGTGTGTGTGTGTGTGTGTGTGTTTTATAGATCGCCTGAGTGCACCTTCTGGTTTGGAACTGCAGACAGTAAACTGCACAGCAATCAGAATTCAATGGAAAATCCCACACAGACACAAGACCATCACTGGATACAGGGTACACACACAAACACACACACACACACTATATATATATTTATATATATATAGATGAAGGTTAACACCAGAACCTACTCTTACTAAACATCTGTGTCCATGTCTGTGTGTTTGAGTTTTGCAGGTGTTCTATGCGGAGATGAGAGACGGTCATTCCACTAGTCCCACTATGACCCTGGATGTGCCTTTGAGTGCACACACACTGCTCACTGTATGTGTTCTCACTTCATTCTCCTGTTCCTGTGTGTCAGTGCTAATTAGCGTAGCGTGTTTGTTCTTTCTGTACAAGCTAACAGTTTGTTTTTAAATGATCACAGAGGCGGTTTGCTGGACAGTCGAGTTTAGTGAGTAGAAATCATCACATCTCATCACTCACCCCTGTAATAATCACAATAGACCAATAAATCTACTTAGAAATGTGTGTGTGTGTGTGTGTGTGTGTGTGTGTGTGTAGGACGTGGTGATTGGAGGGCTGGATGTTGGGACTCAGTACACTGTCAGTGTGGCTGCATATGATGGAGCAGCATGGGGACGTCCCAGCATGCCAAGGGGAGTCTGTACCTCCTCCCAGGGTAAACTACACCCACTGGGCACATGCTCCGCCCCTTACCTCAACTCATTTATTATTATTTATCATTGTACATAAATCTGTCTCACTCGCTCTTTGCCTCGCATCTCATCTCATGTCTGTCTGTCCCTCTGTCTGTCTGTCTGTCTGTCAGACGTGTGTATGCCTCCCTCCCCTCCCTCCCAGGCTGCAGTGGTTGCCTTGTCAGACACAGAATTAGCGTTGTCATGGCAACTGGGCGAAAGTCAGGGCAGCTCACCTGTGCGTTACTTCCTGGTTGCGTACATCAGGTAATCTGTGTGTGTATGTGCGTGTGCTGTAGTTATTTGATAGATGTTACCGTGATATTACATATTTACTGGTGTGTGTGTATGTGTGTGTGTCTGAGACAGGCCAGAGATGGATTCAGACTGGACGATCATCCGCGAGCCGGTGGAGTCAAACTCGATGGTGCTAAAGGGTCTGATTCCCCAAACAAAGTACCAGTTTATCATCAGATCTGTAAACCAGCACGGTGTCAGTCCACCCAGTCCAGCCAACCCTCCCACCAGCACCCTGGGTAACCCCCGCCCACTACACTACACACTAATCATGCACACCAATCACACACACCACTGACCAATCACAGTCACTTTAATCTCACACACCACTGACCAATCACATTCACTTTAATCTCACACACCACAGACCAATCACATACTGTACACACCAATCACACACACACACACACACACACACACACTAATCCTCCAAAAATTAACAAGAATAATTTGGGGTATTACCAAGTACTCATTTATAGTGTGTCTGTGTGTGTGTGTGTGTGTGGCAGGTCCAGGTGAAGTTGGTAGTGGTGATCAGGATCTCTACACTGATGATGCAGGGTTTGGTGTTGACTCAGATGATGATGATGATGTGTTTATAGATGAGGTATGCTCTGAGTCTTATTTATCAAACTCACTCATGACACCCAGTTAACAGACTAATCAATCAGACTCAGACTAATCAATCAGACTTAGTATTTAGACATTTATTCATCAGACTTATACATCAGAGCATCTAACCAGACCCTCATCAGAGCGACTGAGAGCGGTGATGGTTAGATCTGTAATTCAGACATCAGCACACCTTCATCTACCCCAGTGCTGAAGTCTCTGCAGTACGGTGATGTTTCTCACTTACATGTTTACAGCTGGTGTCGGTTCCTGCGATAAAGAACCTTCGCTCTGAACTCCGACCACCGAGCGTCGCTTCTGCTGATGGACACGTCATTTACAGAAATACAATATTTCAGAACACACCTCTCCTCAACAACACCCCTCAGAACACACTTCAGTACGGTTACATGGCAGGCGTTCGGACATTAACCACCTCCACTGCTGCACCGAGCACACGCCCCACCCTGCCTACAACAGCACCTCGTACCGCTAGCAGCTCTATACCCACTCCCTGGTCAGGGGCGGAGCCTCGTGTGTACTCTGTGCCATGTGATGACTCAGGGTGCCCCCCCAACAGCTTCTGCAGTAACGACTACCAAAGAGGGGGATCACGATGTCACTGCAACCTCGGTTACCATGGAAACCTCTGCTCTGAAGGTGACATGCTGAAGACCAACATGCTAATGTTTTATAACGATAGGATTTACTTTATTCGTGTGTGTTTGTGTATGTGTGTGTGAGTCTGTGTATGTTTTCTGCAGGTGTGTCAATCCGGTTCCCGAGGTTTTATGGATTTTCTCACATGACATTTGAGCCCCTGAAGAACTCGTACCAGAGTTTCATCATCACCATGGAGTTCAAGGTCAAACACTTTAACCTACACACACACACTCTTTCTCTCGCTTTGTGTCTTTATAACTTTCATCACATAATATACGTAATATTACCATTAGAATGTCCACAGCCAATGAAAACATGTTTATACTAAAACTAGTGTGTGTGTGTGTGTGTGTGTCAGGCGGACTCTGAGGATGGTCTGTTGTTGTACTGTGGAGAGAATGAACACGGTCGAGGGGATTTTATGTCTCTCTCTCTGGTGCACAGGAAACTTTACTACAGGTCAATTCCTCTCTATTACATCTCCACTTCCTGTTATCCTCAACACGTCCTCCACCACCTTAACACCTCCTCCACCACCTTAACACATCCTCCACCACCTCAACACCTCCTCCACCACCTCAACACCTCCTCCACCATCTTAACACCTCCTCTACCACCTCAACACCTCTTCCACCATCTTAACACCTCCTCCACCACCTCAACACCTCCTCCACCACCTCAAAACCTCCTCTACCACCTCAACACCTCCTCCACCACCTCAACACCTCTTCCACCACCTCACCACCTCTTCCAACATCTTAACACCTCCTCCACCACCTCAACACGTCCTCCACCACCTCTTCCACCATCTCGACACCTCTTCCACCACCTCAACACCTCCTCCACCACCTCAACACCACCTCTTCCACCACCTCAACACCTCTTCCACCACCTCAACACCTCCTCCACCACCTCAACACCTCCTCCACCACCTCAACACCTCTTCCACCACCTCAACACCTCCTCCACCATCTCAACACCTCCTCTACCTCTCAAAACATCCTGAAACATCTTTACACACTGTTAATAAATCGATATACATTGTGTGTCTGTTCAGGTTTGACTGTGGCACCGGAGCAGGGCAGATTGTGAGTGACAGCTCTGTTGTGATTGGTCAGTGGCACACAGTCACTTTGTTTAGAGACGGAGTTAATGGCTGGCTTCGGCTCGACAACAACAACCCTGTGTCTGGAAGCTCACTGGTGCATATACACACACTCACACACACACACACACACACACACATATATATATATATATATATATATATATATATATATATATATGTATATATATATATATATATACAATAGAACCTCGGATTGTGAGTAATGCGGTTTGCGAGTGTTCTGCAAGACGAGCAAAGATCTTTAATAAATTTTGACTTGGAAAACGAACAAGTCTTGGTTTACAAGTACCGAGTATCATGTATCACGCATGCGCTTCTTGTTTTGACGCCCAGCGTCTTGTGATCATAATTGAGTCAACGGTTTTTCTCTCTCTTGCACTGTGGAATTGTGGGTAATCGTCTGTCCTGCTGGGTCTTAGCGCCAGTGTTGCCACCTTAGCGATTTTGTCGCTAAATTTAGCGACTTTTCAGATTCCCTTGACGACTTTTATTTCAAAAAAGCGCCTAGCGACAAATCTAGCGACTTGTGGACAAAACGTAGCAACTTTCCAATGTCGCCAGTACTGTCCTGTAAGCGCGAGGTCTTGCTTTCCCGGTACAGTTACTCATCTCCCTGTGTGTCTGCTCTGATCAGTGAGCGCGAGCTCCGGCTGAAAGGAGCAGCATATTCCTGTGACCGCATGGCAGCTGACATAGATGTGAATGAGCTGCGCATGTGCAAAATTACGTCATCAATATGCAAATATACGCATGACGTCATCTAGCGACATTTGGCGATTTTTCGAGCAAACTTTAGCTACTTTCCATTGAAAATAGTTAGCAACACTGCTTAGTGCGCGTCTCTTACTGGTATAATCAACATCTGTGCATGCATGTACTGTTTACTATAACACTCTGACCACGTGTGTGTGTGTGTGTGTGTGTAAAACATCTTTTATTTCATGTCTGTATGTATGTGTGTACAGCGCGCGTGTAAAGCAAAAGCAACATTAGAGCATCACATTAGAGACGTTAAAGATCCATTTTCTCTCTTTGTATCAGGTGCTCTTTGTGTCGGTGTGCGTGCACGTCATTGGACACTGTGCCACACACACACACGCACACACACACACACACACTCTCTTTCTCTCTGCTCTACACAGAAACACTGCTCTGTCGCAATTCTTTTCAAAGGTGAAGCTCAGGTTAATTAGTTTTATTTGTACTTTACAGCAGTGATTCCGTTAGTTTGTCGCTCAATTGAGTGTCATTAGAGAGATTTCTTGTTCATTTTTTCGATAAAACAGTGTTTCCGTTGTGTGCGCGTGTGTGTGTGTGAAAAGAGTGGAGGAAGGGTAACTGTGTAAGATGAGAAGGGGTCTGTGTGTGTGTGTAGCATCACACACACACACAGACACACACACAAACAGAAACACTTATCTGTCGGGATTTATGTTTACTTTTTTTAAATGTAAAGTGCAGTTTAATTTGTTTTATTTTTACTTTATATTTTGTATTAATAATTTTTATGTATTTATTTTTTTGTGCTGTGGAACGAATAATTCGAGTTTCCATTATTTCTTATGGGAAAATTTACTTTAATTTACAAGTGCTTTGACATATGTGCCCGCTTTCAGTAAAATTATGGTCTAAATCCAAGGTTCCACTGTTTGTATATATATGACAGTAAGTTGGTGTGTGTGTGTGTGTGTGTGTGTGTGTTATAGGGTCACTACAGTAAAATAACGTTCCGCACTCCTCTGTTTCTGGGCGGAGCTCCCAGTGTTTATTGGCTCATGAAGGCAGTGGGAACCAATCATAGCTTTCATGGGTGTGTCCAGAGACTGTCAATCAATGGCAGGACAACTGAGCTCAGACCCTGGCCTCAGGGACACGCCCTCAGTGGAGCGGACATTGGTAAGACACACACACACATGTGAACAAGTGCACAATGCTGGAGAGTATAACAGCGTGTGGAATTGTGTGTGTGTGTGTATGTTACAGGTGAGTGCAGTACCAGTGTGTGTGAAGATGTGGTGTGTAAGCACGGTGGAGTGTGTTACCCTACGCGTGCAGACAGTTACATCTGCCTCTGTCCTCTGGGATACAGAGGAGTTTACTGCGAGGAGAGTGAGTCTCACACACTCATACACACACACACACACATACACACACACTCATCCTTAACTCTGACCCACGTCCTCTGTATGTCAGGCTTCGTGGTGTCTCTGCCCCGCTTCAGTGAGAGTGTGCGGTCATACACCAGCGCCCCCTGGCCTCAGCACACACACTCGTACCTGTCCTTCATGGAGTTCCACATCACCTTCAAACCCACCAGTCAGGATGGGACTCTCCTCTACAGCCACGACCAGTACAGCCAGGACTTCCTGTCCATCATCCTGGTGCATGGAGCTGTGGAATTCCGCTTCGACTGTGGCTCTGGAGCTGCCGTCATCAGGTCAGACACACACACACACACACACACACATAGCTGGGGTCAGAGTCCAGTTTAATCAGTGGAATTTTACAGCATAAGTTCTGAAGTTCACTCCGATAGACTGATCCTGTCATTGTTAAAGCCTCACTTAAGAGTGATTAACCTGGATGGGTCTTGCATCGACACCCCGGCATCAACAGCTCGGTGGTGCTGGGATTTGAACCTGTGACCCTCTGACCAGCAGTCTGACATCTTAACCACTGAGCCCACTGAGCTAGTGTTCAACCTGCCCAAGTTCTCACACACCACCCCACTTCCGCCAAAACCGGCCCAGCACCCACTTCCCTCTCAGCTCTAATCACACCCCGCACCGCACCGCACCCCCCTCCCCCCATCCTCCAGCACTACTCGCCTCGTCCCACCATTTCTCAGGGATCCAGGGGTCTTTGCAGACCATAGGGTGTGGGTGTGGTTTAGGGTGTGGGTGTGGGTTAAGGTGCGGGTGCGGGTGTGGTTTAGGGTGTGGGTGTGGGTTAAGGTGCGGGTGTGGCTTTAAGGTGTGGGTGTGCCTTCAAAGCGGGAGACAAAGTGGCCCTCAGAACAGCAAGGGCCAAACTTTCTCGGGCCATCAGAGAGGCGAAGTGCGCACACGCCCAGGGAATCCACAATCACTTCAGGGACAGCGGCGACACACGGCGCATGTGGCAGGGCTTACAAGCCATCACAAACTACAGGAAGACATCACCTGCCTGTGACAGTGACGGCTCCCTCCCAGATGCGCTGAACAACTTTTACGCTTGGTTTGACAGGCAGAACGACGTGGCGGCGAGAAAGACCACCCCTCCTCCGAACGACCAGGTGCTGTGTCTCACTACAGATGAGGTAAGGAAAACTCTACGCGGAGTCAACCCACGTAAAGCTGCTGGACCAGACAACATCCCAGGCAGAGTGCTCAGAGAATGTGCTGAACAGCTGGCAGATGTTCTCACCGACATCTTTAACATCTCTCTGAGCAGCGCCGTCGTTCCCACGTGCTTCAAGGCCACCACCATCGTCCCCATGCCCAAGAAGTCTACTGTGTCCTGTCTCAATGACTACCGTCCCGTTGCACTCACCCCCACCATCATGAAGTGCTTTGAGCGGCTCGTCATGATACACGTTAAGACCCTGCTGCCCTCCTCACTGGACCCACTGCAATTTGCGTACCGTCCTAACCGCTAAACGGACGATGCCATCTCCACTACACTCCATCTTGCCCTCACACACTTGGACAAGAAGGACACATATGTTCGAATGCTGTACATAGATTTCAGCTCAGCATTCAACACTATCATCCCCCAACAACTTATTGGGAAGCTGAACCTGTTGGGCCTGAACACCTCCCTCTGCAACTGGATCCTGGACTTTCTGACCGGTAGGCCTCAGTCAGTACGGATCGGGAACTGCACCTCCAGCACCACCACACTGAGCACTCGGGCCCCACAAGGCTGTGTGCTCAGTCCCCTGCTGTTCACACTGCTGACTCATGACTGTGTAG
>NC_071120.1:370000-405000 GCF_024256425.1 Clarias gariepinus | reverse complement strand
TAGAAGGTCCATCTGAAGCCCAAACCACTGAGCTTCCAGGTGGATAATCTCCACAGTCCTCAGGACCTCCATGTCTCACTGTGTGGTTGAACATAATGGTCATGCTGCCATCACTACACAGGATGTTACAGTTTTGCAGAGATGTTTAATGTTTGGAAGTGGACATGCACTAAGTTGTCACATTCACGTTGCTTTGGGAGTTTTACGTTCTCAAAGGCATTGTCCTAACACTGCTCAGGTCTGTTTTTAATGACACACTATCACAATTCCATCATCTTTTCCAAGGGGTAAGCATCAGTCATTCTTTACAGTTAAAGGAACCACCTGACACTGACGTGTGTCTCTATGGGAGGAACAATAACCTTGTCAGTGTAGCCTCTCTAAGCCTGAGAAGAAGGTGAGATCAGTGACACATACAACCAAATACCTGTCAAGTGAAAACAGTGAAGGACCTAGTCAACTCACACACAGCTTCTTCTCCATGTCCTTCATGTCTGAAAGTAAGGGAGGAACCTTCTGCAGTTTAACAATATTCAAACCTCAGATCTGTTGCTTGTCAGTGTTAATTTAGAGACGAGAATGCAGTGTGATGGTGTCATCCTGGTTGACTCTGTATGATTACATAAATCTGTGGAACATCAGTGAAGCGAGTTACTTCCTGTTCTCTCTTACGTTATAACAGTTATAAACACTGCTCTTTCTCTCCCTCTCTCTAACTGAGAATAAAACACTTTCACCCGGTCATGTGACTAAGAACCTGCAAAGCAGTGTACACGTTTGTGAGCTTACAGTTACGGCTTTACCTCTGACATCACGTAGAAGATGGCGCCGGTGAGGTTGGCTGCCATCATGACTGATCCGACTTCTTTTTCTTTGTTTTTGTTTGAGTTAGTTTTCAGTAATCTAAAACAGGCCCGTGCACCCCACACACCTCTGCCTAGCATCCTGCTCGCCAACATTCGCGACTGAAATCTACTCTGCTTCACCGAGACATGGCTGAACCCAGCAGTGCCGGACCACGCCATCCAGCCAGCCGAGTTCTTCTCTGTTCACCGCATGGACAGAATACGGGACTCGGGGAAGTCAAGGGGAGGCGGCATGTGTTTAATGGTTCATCTCACACACTCCTGCACACCCAACCTGGAATTACTGACCATTAAACGTCATCCTTTTTACATTCCTCTAGAATTTACATTGGTCATAATCAGCACTGTTTATATTCCACCACAAGTAAATATGGTCACTGCCTTATGCGAGCTGCATGAGGCACTTACATGCAATAAATCCAGTCTTCTGTCTGTAAATCAAATATAGCACCAAACACAACACCGGCACACTGCACTTATTGTGGTGGGGGACTTTAACAACACTAACCTCAAACGCGCAATGCCAAACTTTCATCAGCACATCACCTGCAACACCAAGGGCGAAAGGACACTGGATCGTTGCAACACAACAGTCAAGGATGGCTACAAGCACAATCTTGCACGCGTTTGGGAAATCTGACCATGCCACCATTTTCCTCATGCCAAAATACAAACAAAGGCTCAAACACGAAGTTCTGGTTTAGAGGGAGGTTGCGCACTGGACGGACCAATTGGTGGCCGCACTACAGGACGCACTCAATGATGCAGACTGGGACATGTTCTGATACAGCTCCGATGACATCAATGTCTTTACGGAAGCGGTTGTAGGATTCGTCGGGAAACTAACAGATGATACCGTGGTAAAAAACGAACATCAGAACATTTCCCAATCAGAAGGTGTGGGTGGATAAAACCAACTCGCACTGCTGCCCATAACTCGGGACTTGCATCGGGGAACATGGACCTATACAAGACTGCGTCCGGAAGGGGATGAAAGAGGCGAAGCAATGATATGGGAGTCAGCTCTTACAGAGTGACTCTAGGTGCCTGTGGCAGAGACTAAGGACAACAAAGCAGCAACATCCGGTATGACAAACACGGACGTGACTGAACATCTTCTATGCTCGCTTTGAGGGTGCAGATAAAGACGCTAGCAATGCTAATGTTAGCGGCGCCAATGGCTGCAGACAGGAAGTAAACACCAGGAAAGCAGCAGGACCAGACAGCATCTCAGGTCGAGTCCTCAGAGCCTTCGCAGACCAGCTAGCACCTGTGTTCACAGAGATATTCAACCTCTTGTTATCTCAGTCGGTGATCCCCACATGCTTTACGGAGTCCATCATTGTTCCTGTTTTAAAGAAACCACATCCTGCTTCCCTCAATGACTATCGCCCTGTAGCCCTCACCTCAGTAGTGATGAAGTGCTTTGAACAGCTGGTCAGAGATTTCATCATTTCTTCACTACCTGACACACTGGACCCATTACAGTTTGCTTACCGTTCTACAGTTTGCAAACCGCTCTACAGATGATGCAATCTCTCATCTCCTCCATACATCACTCACTTACCTGGACATTAGAAGGGGAAATTATGTTAAAATGCTTTGTCCTCTACAGCTTAGCACTTAATACCATAATTCCCTCTACACTCACCCCCAAGCTGGAGCACTTGGGACTCAGCTCATCTCTGTGTCAGTAGATCTCAAATTTTCTAACTGGCAGACCACAGGAAGTAAGGATGGACGGACATGTCTCAGCCTCCCTCACTCTCAGCACTGGAGCCCCCCACGGTTGTGTTCTGATACCAGTGCTGTACTCATTGTACACGTAAAACTACGTGGCCACTACCAACTCCACCACCATCAAGTTTGCTGATGACACCGTCGTGGTGGGCCTGATCACGAACAACGATGAGCCAGCCTACCTGGAGGAGATTGGAAATCTAGAGAAATGGTGCCAGAGAAACAATCTCCACCGGAACATCAGCAAGACAAAATAGCTGATAGTGGACTTTAGTACGAAGCAGGAGAGGAACTACCAGACCCTGTCATCAACAGGAGCCAAGTAGAGACAGCTTCAGATACCTCTGTGTTCACATCACGCAGGACCTGTCATACTCCTGTCACATTAACACCGTAGTGAAAAAGGCCCGGCAGCGTCTCTACAACCTCAGGCACTTAAGAGATTTCAGACTGCCCTCCAGGGTGCTGGTTCAGAAACAGCACCACGCAGAACAGACGTGCTTAACAGATGGTGGGGAGATCTGCTGAGCGCATCATCTGCACCAAGCTCACTGATCTTTTCATCATTGCCGAGTATACATCGGGTGAATTTTTGCTCTCTACCCAACACAATGAAGAACTTTTCCTGCTCTCCAGAAAAAATAAGGACTTTTTAAACCTTTGCCGCACTGTGTTTAACGAAAATTCTGGACAAAGCGCTACACCTGCCGGGCTTCCAGCTGTTTAGAACGGATCGCGACACAGAATCAATAGGGAAATCGCGAGGCGGCAGGACATGCTTTTACATCAATGAATGTTGGTGTCCAAATGTGACACCATTAAAGAAAATGTGCTGTCCCGAGCTAGAGGCATATTTTATTAACTGCAAGCCCTTCTATTCCCCATGGGAGTTTACCTCGTCCATTCTTGTGAGTGTGCTACAATGCTCATTCTTGTGAGTGTGCTGCGTTCCCACACACGCGTGTGGGAACGCAGCATTGCAACAGGTGGCTGCTCAGACTTCAGACACGGAGCAACAACACCCGGAGTCTGCTATAATTATACTTGGTGATTTTAACAAAGCAAACCTCAAATGTGAACTGGCTAAATACAAACAGCACATTGCATGCCCCACCAGAGACAAACAAATTTTGGAACACTGCTACACCACAATAAAGGATTCTTATCGCTCCGTCCTCACAGCAGCTTAAGGACTTTTTGACCACTGCCTGGTTCATCTTCTCCCAACCTATAGGTAAAAACTTAAATCTACTAAGTCTGTAGTAAGGGCTGTAAAGAGATGGACCAGTGAAACAGAGCAGGAATTACAGGCCTGTTTCAACTGCACTGATTGGAGTGTTTTTGAAGCTGCTGCCACCAATCTGCATGAGCTTACAAATTCGGTAACATCCTACATCTGTTTCTGTGAGAATATATGCATCCCTACCAGGACTTTTTTAGCATATAACAATTAATACCCATGGTTTACAGCAAAACTCAAGCAGCTTCGTCAGGTCTAAGAGGATGCCTACAGGAGTGGGGACAGGATCTTGTACAACCATGCACTATCAAGGGCGATCTGAGTGGCAAAGAGATGCTACTGTGAAAAGCTGGAAAACCAGTTTTCTGCAAACGACCCTGCTTCAGTGTGGAAAGTCCTGAAAAGCATCACTTACTACTCTGTAGGGAATTAACAGCTAGTTGATGACCTGAATGAGTTCTACTGTAGATTTGAAACTTCCAGTCTCACGCCACACACCTGTCCTGACCCTCTATTTACACCACCATTATGATCTCTGACAACCCCTCTCTCCCCCTCCTGCACTCCAGGTCTGTGAAAAGGATGTTTCCCAGATCTTTCTGAAACAAAAGAGAAGGAAAGCTCCAGGCCCAGACGACGTTACACCAGCCTGTCTGAAATCCTGTGCTGACCAGTTCGCTCCCATCTTCACACAGATCTTCAACAGATCACTGGAACTATGTAAAGTCCCTTCTTGCTTTAAATGTTTCTGAAGAACGCTATCTAAAGGACATCACTGGACCCTTACTGGACCCCCTGCAGTTTGCTTATAGAGCAAACAGGTCTGTAGAAGATGCAATCAATATGAGACTGCACTTCATCTTTCACCATCTGGAAAAACCAGGGGCTTATGCAAGGGTCTTGTTTATAGACTTTTCATTAGCATTTAATACAATTATCATCTACAGACTTTATTATTGTGGTCAGGAAAACAATTCCACTCCCTGAAGGACACTTATGGACACCTGCACATTACATATTTATATTTAATTTCTTGGCCCCCCCCCTCACTCATCTTCTATACCGCATTATCCTGTATTCAGGGTCACGGAGGCCTGAAGTTTATCCCAGGAGACTTAAGACACACTGGACAGGGTGCCAATCCATCACAGGGCACACACACACTACGGGCAATTTGTGAACGCCAATAAGACTAACCTGCATATCTTTGGACTGTGGGAGAAAACCCACCAAGCACTGGGAGAACATGCAAACTCCATGCACACAGAGACGGGAATCGAACCCGGACCCTGGAGGTGCAAGGCGACAGTGCTAACCACTACATCAGCGTGCCACATTCACACCCCACTCATTTCTTTATTTTACACAAAAAAAACATGACTGTGTATGTGACAATTTCACTGTTACACAGCACTGACACGGGAGACCCTTTACACATATGACACACACACACACACACACACAGATAAATGGTTTTAGTTATGTATTATTTGTACTGTGTGTTTATACAGTTTTTACTCCTGTACACCGCCAAAAATATCAGTGTGTAAGCCTAACCCGCACACACACACACACACACACACACACACACACACAGAGATGCACACACCCCTCCCTCTGCTGAGTGATGTAAGTATATTAAAGCTTTGGTGGGTTCCTCAGCTGTCCCGTGGAGGATCATCTCTCTCTCTCTCACACACACACACACACACACACACTCGCTCTCTCTACAGGTAACACTCCATCCACTACTTTACTGCATTATTTAACATTACACTGCTGCAGTTGGTCAGTCTGTGTGTATTTGTGTGTGCGTGTGTGTTTGTGCATACACGCGTGTGTGTGTGTGTGTGTGTGTGTGTGTGTGTGTGTCTGTGTGTGTGTGTGTGTGTGTGTGTGTGTGTGTGTGTTTTCAGCAGCACCATGAGTGATCTCTACACAGTGGAGTTAACCGGCCCCGGACCCTGGGGTTTCAGACTGCAGGGAGGAAAAGACTTCAGCATGCCGCTCACCATCTCACGAGTGAGTCTCTCATTCTCTCTCTCCCTCACACACACACACACACACACACACACATTGTTCTTTGTCCTTGTGTCTCCTTCTGTCTTGATCTCTATCTGTCTTTGCCTGTCTCTTTATCTTTTCCTCTTTCTGTCTGTTTGTATCTCACTCTGTCTGTCTGTCTGTCTGTCTGTCTGTCTATCTCTCCGCCTGTCTGTCTCTCTGTTGGTGTATCGTTTACAGTTTAATACACACACTCTGACATCACACACTCTTCTGGTCCTCTCTGGTATGACTGTAATTCCCATGATGCCCTTTTGCCAAGAGCTCCCTGATTGATTTTCCTGTCCCCTGTGTGTGTGTGTGTGTGTGTGTGTGTGTGTGTGTGTGTGTGTGTGTGTGTGTGTGTGTGACAGCTGACAGACAACGGTAAGGCGGCTATTGCAGGTGTTGCGGTCGGTGACGCGGTCCTGTCCATAGGGGACGTGAAAACAGAGCAGCTGAATCATCTGGAGGCTCAGAGCAAAGTCAAGGAATGTAAAGGCAACCTGAAACTCTCCCTGCAGAGGTACACACACACACACACACACACACACACACACAGTGTTTCTTTTTCAGACAAGTGACAGAATGCAGAGACGTTTCTCATCTCAGCGCTACACGTTCACACCAGAAAGGAAATCAACAGTAAACTAGCGAGAATCAACTGAATCTCTGAGATCTGCAGAGGAAGGAGGCGGGGTCAATTACCAAACAAACAAATAATTTAAAAATTTACAAAAACCTTTAATTACAGCAGAACATCCAGAAGTGTGTTTTATCTCTCTCATACCACAACAATTTTACTTTATCATCAGCTTAAACATGGTGTCGATGATAAAAAGTGTCTGACCTACTGTAGGTGAAGGAGTGTTTATTCAGACAGGATCATATAACAGCATTTTCATAATACAGTGGAACCTCAGATTACGAGTAACGCGGTTTGCGAGTGTCCGCGGGACTGTTTTAATAAATTCTGATTTGGAAAACGAACAAGTCTTGGTTTACAAGTAGCGAATATCATGTATCACGCATGCGCTTCTTGTTTTAACGTCAAGTGTCACGTGATCACAAGTGTTGGGTCATTCATGAATGAGCGAATTGAGCGAATCTTTAACATAACTCAGAAAAACGAGTATCTCAAAGAGTGATTCGTTTATGTTTTACTGCGTGCATGCACAAATCATCAGAAAACCCCCGTAGGTTATGTACAGGAAACAGAATTGAGCGATTCTTTTTCAATGACTCTCTACTCAGAGTCGTTTGTTCTTTCGTCACGTGACTCCAATAGACGCTATGCAGTGCTGTTCACAGGAAACAAAATTGAACGGTTCCAGCAAATCCTCAAGTCCTGAGTTGTTCGTTCCTTTGTCACGTGACTCCCATAGAAGCTATGCGGTGCGATAGACTTAAAAGATTGATTCAGACTGGATGATCTGACGGATTTGGTTTACGAGTGTTTTGGAATATGAGCCCGTACTTAATGCTTCTTATCTCCCAATCCATGCTCCCTGTTTTGTACATACACATAAACATTTATATTTTTATCAGATAAAAAGAAACGCATTTGTTAAATACAATTTCAGGCCCTTTTTTTTTTTATTCTCTGTAACTTTTTTAAAATCTTTCAGTCATCTTAATCATCATTCAGATGAAACTTGACCAATTTAGATTTCACATAAAAAAAACATTTTACACCAATTTTAGTATCAATTTATGCCATTTTAAATTATTATCATTTAAAGTGAGACAGTATAACGCTTAGAAATTGCCATTTTTGGGGCACATAAAATCTCCTGCTGGCGTTAGCAAATTTGTAGGGAAGCAAGATAGTAGCTTCTCTAACACACATTTTCTATATTATGTTATATTATTCTATATTATATATATATATTATATATATAATATGTATATTTACAAAAATGCTATTTTGACTGGACAGACCTGTTGTTTGGGTTTTTGTTACTTTTAACATGAGGTGCGTGACTTCCTGTTCTCACTCACATTGTAGAAACTACAAACAGTCGTTCTATCACCAGTATGCAGTCCTGACACTGGAAACTCCTTCCACTAACCTGTTTATTATCAGTAGAGCACATGAACATGAACCTGTGCTCCTGTCAGAGCTTCCATTACAGAGAACGGATCAACACCTTCTGACCAATCAGAGCGCAGAATAAACAGCATGTAACCAGTACTGGTTCATATGTTATGGCACTAAGGGGGAAGCCCAGGACGGTTGTACCACAAGCTCACAGCTGTACAGAACTCCGCTCAATGTTGCTCCAGCTGTTTCTGCAAAAAACAGAACACTAGAGCAGGAATCACCAGGACCCCCCGATACGATATTATTACCATACCGGGGTGCTGATTCGATTTGTATCACAATTTTATAAATATCTCAATATGATATTAAATTTTTTCAGATTGCGTTACAATTCTAAACAAACTTAGCAACTAATTCACTCCTACCAGACAGGATGCTGTTCTGAGTGAAAGTTTAAAGCACCATCTTTAGGATTATAGAGGAACTGCAACATTTTATCATCTCAACAGAAAATATACGGTATGTAGGTTAAAAAAAATCTATTAATAAAAAACTACTATCAGTATTACTTTATGTTACACAGGTTATTTTAAACTCCTATTAAAATAACCTGAGTATCATAGCAAACAACAAAGAAACACCCTAGCAACAAGCTGAGGTTCCACAGCAACCATCAAACTTTATCACCAGCCCTGTAACCAGTCTGGATTACACTGAACCCTTATATAGGATCAGCGTAACCACCAGCTGAGACCCATAACAGCCCCCTAACCACACCCTGCCAACCACCTGGATTAGAATAGCAACCACCTAGCAACATGATAATGTCCAGGAAACACCACGTGGAATATCACAGTAAGCACCGGGACGTCACTGGAGATTTAAGGATACGGGGATAAGCCTTTACTGGGGAGGAAACTATGAGTGTTGGGCCACGCTGGCAGACCGGAACGCTGTCTCTTTATAGTCCGCATTAGACATGAATCTGATCTGATGTTAATGTCATCCATCCGCTTACATCAGGATTGGTGCTGAGGTCTGGGAACGTTCTCTCCTGTCTCTGAGAGAAGATCAGGTCCTGAGTTTGTTACTCTTACAAAGAGAGAGCGACTTTAATGACCTCAGTGATGTACGAAGTGTGCAGTCAAAGTAACAGCTTCTCTAAATTTCATTTCTATTTATTCTAAAAATGATGATCCTGCATATGAAGAACAATTTGACAGCTAGATATTTTCGACACCATTTGCCAGAAATTCCTGACACAGCTAGTCTAGCACGGGGATCTGCACTCTGTTTCACACTGTACGTTATCTTTACCTTGTTAACCCCTCAGCACCGCCACACAGCTGCTCCCGGAGAGTCCCTATAAAGCTGGTACGGGGCCACAGAGCGAGCTCTGAGCGCCACAACCAACAGGAACGCTGAATTAGAACAGCAGGTTCCCCCAGGTCCTAGTGCCCAGACACATATCGGTACATCTAAAGGATGAGGAAATGTATCGAAATACAATATATCACGATACAAACAAATTACACTAAATATATCGTCTCGTGATGTGTATTGTGGTTTCATTACGTCATCAGTTCATTTTATTTTTGCTATGATAAGAGGTGCGATCAGACAGAAGTGTAGTCAGAGGAAGGCGTGATCAGGTGATGGAGTCAGTATGGTGAAGGTCTCAGCCGCGGGTGATGAAGCTCCTCGACCCTAACCCTAACCCTAACCCTCCCTGGAGTCGGTTAATTCGATCTAATAATGTTATGTAAATAAACCTGACAGATTAACTACAATCTTTTATTATTAGAACAAATTTCTCAGTATCAGCAGCACCTGAACCGTGTGTGTGCGTCTGCATGTGTGTGTGTGTTTTGCGGTATCTGTTTCTAAATCTCTGCCATGTGATGTATGAAATGAAAACCTCTCTCAGTAACACTTGCCCACAGTCTCAGGTCCTCGTTAGTCTCGTTACTGACGGCTCTGACTCTCTGCTCTCGTGTGTTTACAGAGCAGCCAGTGTTCCCAAACCCAGTGCACCGCTGAAGGTACGAGAACACACAGAGGAATGCATGTGTGTGTGCATGTGTGTGTGTCCATGTGACCAGATGTCCCCAGAAGGATAGGATTACATGTCAAACTGTTTTTACAGTTGTCAGATCATCACAAGACAAATTGCAGCTTTTATAGAAATCAATAAAAAGGAGGGTTTTGCTTTTGTCTAAAGGTCAGGTGGAGTTTAGAGTTAATTATCTGTGTGTGTGTGTGTAGCAATTAATTATGTTTGTCAATGGAACGTCCCCACAAGGGTAATCAAACCAGGTTTGTGTGTGTTCTAATGTATTTTTAGAACCGGGTAAAACTATCTGTGCTGTTTGTGTGTGTGTGTGGGCGAGAGAAACAGAGCTCTGATTACATACACTGGTTTTACCATCTTTGTGAGGACGTTTCATTGATTTTCTGTAGATAAATACGATGGAGGGTGATGATGATGATGATGATGATGATGATGATGATGATGTTTCTTTCTTTCTCTTCTTTCTGCTCCACAGACAACTACAGTTATAACAAAGTTAGTATGACGTGTGTGTGAGTGTGTGTGTGGGTGTATATACAGTATGTGGGTGTTAGAATTGTGTTAACTGTGTGTGTGTGTGTGTGTGTGTGTGTGTGTGTGTGTGTGCATTTGGCAGCATTAGTGCTCTGACCACCAAGCCTTCAGTGAACAGGTAAGCTAAAGATAAAAGACATCCTATGTTACACACACACACACACACACACACACACACACACACACAGAGGAATGGAAACACTTTCCATTTCTTTCTGATGGAAACACACCTGAGCCGACACTACACACCCCGTACGATGTGCACTACAGTGCAGACGAGTGCGAGACCCTTTAGTGTTCCAGAATATTCCAGTAACAAAGAACTTCACACTCTAGAACCCGCGGATTCTCCGCTCACATGATCATTTAGCGTAGATACAGAACGTGGCCACTGTGTGTGTGTGTGTGTGTGTGTGTGTTCAGGGTGATCCGTCAGCCTATCATACAGACAGATATCGGGTTCTACCACGAGGCCTCTCATGCTGATGCGAGCAGGAAACGAATCATGGAGGACACGGAGGACTGGAGACCCAGGACAGGGACGTCCCAGTCTCGCTCATTCCAGATCCTCGCCCAAATCACTGGCACTGAGGGTGAGTGAGTGTGTGTCTGTGTGTGTGTATGTGTGTGTATCTGTGTGTGTGTGTGTTAAGATTTTTAAATGTTTCTAAATGGAGTGTGTGTTTCTTCACAGCTGTTCCAGGAGAGATGATCTCGAGCAAGAAAGGTCAAGTCAAGTAAGTGATAAGCCCCTCCCCCATCATCTTAATACAGTGACAAGCCCCTCCCTCCCAATTATCTACATAAAGTGATAAGCCCCTCCCCATTATCTGTAGACAGTGATAAGCCCCGCCCCATTATCTGTAGACAGTGATAAGCCCCTCCCCATTACCTGTAGACAGTGATAAGCCCCTCCCCATTACCTGTAGACAGTGATAAGCCCCTCCCCATTATCTGTAGACAGTGATAAGCCCCTCCCCATTATCTGTAGACAGTGATAAGCCCCTCCCCATTACCTGTAGACAGTGATAAGCCCCTCCCCATTATCTGTAGACAGTGATAAGCCCCTCCCCATTACCTGTAGACAGTATAAGCCCCTCCCCATTACCTGTAGACAGTATAAGCCCCTCCCCATTACCTGTAGACAGTGATAAGCCCCTCCCTATTATCTGTAAACAGTGATAAGCCCCTCCCCATTATCTGTAGACAGTAATAAGCCCCTCCCCATTACCTGTAGACAGTGATAAGCCCCTCCCCATTACCTGTAGACAGTATAAGCCCCTCCCCATTACCTGTAGACAGTGATAAGCCCCTCCCTATTATCTGTAAACAGTGATAAGCCCCTCCCCATTATCTGTAGACAGTAATAAGCCCCTCCCCATTACCTGTAGACAGTGATAAGCCCCTCCCCATTACCTGTAGACAGTATAAGCCCCTCCCCATTACCTGTAGACAGTGATAAGCCCCTCCCTATTATCTGTAAACAGTGATAAGCCCCTCCCCATTATCTGTAGACAGTAATAAGCCCCTCCCCATTACCTGTAGACAGTGATAAGCCCCTCCCCATTACCTGTAGACAGTGATAAGCCCCTCCCCATTACCTGTAGACAGTATAAGCCCCTCCCCATTACCTGTAGACAGTGATAAGCCCCTCCCTATTATCTGTAAACAGTGATAAGCCCCTCCCCATTACCTACATACTGTACAATGTTAGGCTACTTCCATACAATTGATTTTTTTTCCCTTATTTTGTGCATCTCTTTCCATCTCTCTCTCTCTCTCTCACACACACACACACACACACACACTCCTGTCTCTCTCTCTCTCTCACACACACACACACACACTCTCCTGTCTCTCTCTCTCTCTCTCTCTCTCTCTCACACACACA
The DNA here is from genome assembly GCF_024256425.1 of Clarias gariepinus. Classification (NCBI taxonomy): domain Eukaryota; kingdom Metazoa; phylum Chordata; class Actinopteri; order Siluriformes; family Clariidae; genus Clarias; species Clarias gariepinus. The sequence goes on along the minus strand of NC_071120.1, from coordinate 392,571 downwards.
CACACACTCCTGTCTCTCTCTCTCTCTCACACACACACACACACACACTCCTGTCTCTCTCTCTCTCTCTCTCTCTCACACACACACACACACACACACACACACACACACACACACACTCCTGTCTCTCTCTCTCTTTCTCTCTCTCTTTCTCTCTCTCTCTCACACACACACACACTCCTGTCTCTCTCTCTCTCTTTCTCTCTCTCTCTCTCACACACACACACACACTCCTGTCTCTCTCTCTCTCTTTCTCTCTCTCTCTCACACACACACACACACACTCCTGTCTCTCTCTCTCTTTCTCTCTCTACATGCAATAAACAGAGAGACAAAGAAGATTAAAGTCGGGCCACAGTACCATAAACTGAGAGACTGGCACCATGGCGTTTCTGCTCAAACCCTCAACGTCCTCAGTCTTGTGTAGTGTGTGTGTGTGTAATTGTGTGTGTATGTGTTCCTGATGTGTGTGTAACTCTCACTGCATTTAACTTAATTTGAGAATTGTGAAGTCTGATCTAAATGCCTCGGGTGCACTAGAGGGCGTGTCTTAACTTCCTGCTTGTGTGTGTGTGTGTGTGTGTGTAGTTTGTCGTACAGGTTGTAAGGAGTGTTTAGTGTGAATTAGTGTAGTATCAACATGAGGAGAAAACCTCTCCACATTAGCCGTGATGCGCTAACTCACGGCGGTTCGGCTCGGTTAGCGTTATGAGTTCCAGTCGATCCTGAGGTACAGACTCGCTGTGTCTCACTATAAGATTAACATCTCACTCAGTCTGGGTTTATTACAGTCAAACTGTTGCCAAATTATCCAGCGTTAGATCACAAGTTTAGCGAGACAGCTAACCCTGTGTGGATGTTTGTTAGCTTAGCTACCTAGCTCAATGGAGACTCGCGCGCGCACTCTTTGGAGCTGCGATGATGTGATGAAGATCTTGAAGACATTGTGTTGTGTACTAACTGACTGGCGTTGGAAATGTGTGTGTTGGATTAGCGGGGGATTAGCCAGCTTTCCTCATGACCTGAAGAGAAGTGAGCGTCGCTCACACGAGGCATGGCTAACGGATATATAGCTGAATAGCAAGCTAGCATGTAGTTAGCTGAGCTCACTGTACAAAATAAAAAGGACAATTGATTAAATAAGTAAAGGCATTGCTGTACGACGTGTGTGTGTGTGTGTGTAAATAGTTGTGCTCATATATAGTATAGAGTTTATATATATATATATATTTCTGGCTGATAGTTATGAGTGCTACATGCTAGCTGTAACCTCTGTGTTAATCCTTAGCTTTTGATGATGAACCTGATTTTTTGAAATGTTTTGATGTTTGTTTGGTTTCTTTCTGTGATTAAGTGCAATAAACTAGTGATGGTGTGTTTGTGTGTTTGTGTGATCTCTTCTCTGTTCTTCTGGTTTCTTTCTCTTCTGAGAGACACTGTATAAGAGCTCTCTCTCTCTCACACACACACACACACACACACATCCTAATCAGACTCTAATCACACTAGAACCCTATAACAGAGCTGTGTAGGACCGTCATGATCTGATCAACATGAGAGAGGATGAGAGTGTGTAGAGGAGGGAGGAACATGTAAAAAAATAATTAAAGCTAAATTCTGCCCTACTCTAACCTCTACAGAAAACATGAGTGCCACCTGTCAGTCTACAGCACGAACCCTGAGGAGTGTGAAACACCAGGACACGCCGTGATCATGAAGTGATGAAGTGCTGTTTATAACAGAGAATATAGATTAAATAGTTGTGTACACTCAAATTATTTAATATAAATATATAAAGTGTAGATATAAATATGATAATTTTGATGTAGCGTGTGCCGTGAATGATGCCAATGACTCCGTTTGTTTTTCGTTGATTTTATGCTGCGTGGTGGAAATGTTCACTCTGTACAACATGCTGTTGTTTCTGTAAACACATTGTTGTGTTGCTCATGTTGGGTCAGATGAGATGTAGTGAGTCATTTACACATGAACACCTGGTTGGGTTATTTTGACCCAACAACTGGTTTATTCTTTATCCTCTGGTTTCTCCAAACGGCAGCCTGCAAAATGTTCGAAATATTACTATTATTGTGTCACAAGTGAGAATGAATGTGTGTGTGTGTGTGTGTGTGCAGCTCAAAACCTCCAGCAGTTATTAAAGATAACGTCTATTATAAAAATTTCCCCAACGGTTTCCGAGATTTAGGCTTCAGTTGAGTTGAGAAACAGCATGGTGAACTTTCTGGATTCTTCACTTCTGAGGCGAGGTCACGTCACGTCACGTCACGTCACGTCACTTAAAGCTGGCAGTATTTTATGGTAAGTTAATATGAATTTTTTAACTTAACTTTAAGTGTTTTAAAAAGTTGTGTGCGGAAAGCCTGTTAGCACATTTTATAATATTTTATAGTTAGAAGAAGAAGCGTTTGGGGTGTTTAATGACAGTCCTAATATGTCTTCTGTTTATGTCTGATCCAAGATCATTCTGGGGGAAAAACAAACAAACAAACACCTGGTTGTGTTATTTCCACCCAGCAGTTGGTTAATTCTTGGAAGAACTTATGGATTCTTCACTTCTGACTGGATCATGCTCAGAGCACTCAGTGTTTTAGGGTAAGTTCATTAGATTTTTTTAGCAAGCATGTTTTATTGTTCAAATTAAATGCTATCAGGTTGTGCTAATGTTTTTTCTCATTCTGTGTTTTATGTTTTCAAAAAAATAAGAGAAATTTGTCATAGTAAGTTGAAAACGAGCCTTATCTGTCTGCTTTTGAATTATTCACTATAAGTTGTGAATTCTTCACTCAGATCTTATCTAGGGTTTGGTGCGCCGTATCCTGATATCCCTCACACGCTACATCTTGAGGTAAATTAGTCAGAAATATACACTAAATCCATGTTCACATCACCTACATTATTTTGTGTAGTTACAAGAGAAAACATGTTTTGCGTTAAATCCACACGTAGCAGTACATCATTCACCAAAATGCTCGACTTAAATATCAGTTATATTGCAACACTAAGTGATGGTGTATAACCCACAGGTGGACCAACATCGTGGAATATCTGCAAAGTATGGAGATGACTGGAGCACTGTTCCATGGTTTGAAACTTGAGGATGAGACAAGAGGAACCTGACAGACCTTACTGCTGGAGACGATGCTACTAATCCAGACTCGGGTGGAGGCTGGTGATGTTTGTTTAAAATGTTTTTTTATCTTTGATGTTAACTACACAAAGCAGTGTCTTCTCACCTGCGAGGTTCTCCAGCGTACTGTAGATCAGATTGATGGACACGAGTTACTGAGTTGTTGTCCTCATCCGTTATATTTTTGAGGACAGTTTTTTAGCCCACATTTAATCAATAATACCTTAAAAAGTTTTATTGTTCTTGTTCTTAATGTCATTTTGGAGGTAAATGAAATACTAGTAGATAAACTAATAGTTAAATAAGTTAAAATATATGGTTAAAATATTAAGATGGGGAATGTTTGATGTCATGTGGGCATTATAAGATTTAAGAACTTCTATATTAAACGAGTTTAAACATTGTATTAAATGGTTTTAATGTTTTAAGTGTTTATGTTACATATATTTTATATCTAACAAGTTGTCACCTTGGGATTATATGGTTCTGTCTGACATTTTTGTCGAAAAAAATTATTCTGTGATACTCTATTTACATAATGTGAAGGTGAGTACATTTTGGGACTCTTTTTTTTTAACAATGGTTCTATCTACTAAATCAAATGGAATGTGTCAGCCCAGATAAAGTGTTAATCTAACCCGCTGGTTGGGTCGAATAAAATAACCCAGTCCTTTAACATTTACCCCAGGGAGAGTGTCAGTTTCATCCACTGGTTGGGTCAAATGAACAACCCAGAATTCTGGGTTAAATGGTTAAACCCAGCGCATGTTCTGTCCACTAGTGACCCAGCGGCCGGTTGGGTTGGTATGAATCTGCACATGATCTCCTGTTAGACCCGTACAGTATCAGTCTTTTGTGGAGAGACAGCATATGACGGGCGCTAGTGTCCGAGTGCCAGAGTTATTCTGCTTCTTATCGACTTACTGTTTACTCCCACCTAGTGGTTAGAGTCAGTACTGCACAGGAAGTCATTGCACTGTGTCTGATTAAGCAGTTTATTTATTTTTTTGGCCGGGAGGGGGGGGGGGGGTACATCACTGCTACTAAATTCTTTAAAAAGTTCACGTTGTTTATCAGACACACAGTGACCAGGTGGTGGAGAGGAGCGAAGGCTGGAGATTAGATGAGCAGACAGCGAGCGGCTCGTGTTAATCTGTGGATAAAGTGCCACATGGACCTGAGATTAACGACTAGATAGAACAGCGCTGTGGCCTCGCACCTCCAGGGTCTGGGTTCAATTCCTGCCTCAAGTCTGTGTGTTCCACACACACTCCACACACACTCCACACGGACACCACAGCAGATTATCACTGGATTAGCAGAGAGGCTGAGTTGCTGAGTAAAGGACTATTTGGTCGGGATTCGTTTTCCAGTATTTACATAAAATGTTTTTATATAAAGCTTTCACCAAGTCTCACACACACACACACACACACAGTACAAAATATTATTATTATGTTTACCTCAGTCAAAGTGTGTGGGATGTGATGGAGACTCAGATTGTGAGTCCTGGGAGACAGAGAGATGTCTGTGGAGGACAAGTGTGAGGTTTTAAATCTGCGTAGATTTAAAATCTATTATTAAAATAATAATATTACCAGGATAGCATTCTTTCACCTCAGAAATATTGCCAGGATAAGAAATATATTGTTGCTAAACGATGCAGAAAAACTAGTTCATGCTTTTATCACCTCTAGGTTGGACTATTGTAATGCCTTACTGTCTGGTTGTTCAGCTAGATGCATAAATAAGCTTCAGCTAGTCCAGAATGCAGCAGCGAGAGTCCTCACTAGAACCAGAAGATATGAGCACATCACCCCTATCTTATCCACATTGCATCGGCTTCCTGTGAAATTTCGCATTGATTTTAAAATACTACTCTTGACATATAAAGCATTAAATGGTCTCGCGCCGCAGTACCTGAGTGAACTGCTAGTGTCTTACGATCCGCCACGCCTACTTCGATCAAAGGATGCAGGCTGCTTATCAGTACCGCGTATTATTAAAACTACAGCTGGGGGCAGAGCTTTTTCCTACAAAGCCCCAAAATTATGGAATAGTCTTCCAAATAGTGTTCGGGACTCAGATACAGTCTCAGTGTTTAAGTCCAGGCTAAAAACCTATTTATTTAGCCAAGCATTTTTATAAATAGATTAGCCTTAGGTAAAGGAGCAGATCTGGGGGACTCATGGACGTAGAGTATTATGGTGAACTGGTATGTTTAGATGCTGTCTTCCTCACTCTCATTGATCACTCAGGTTTGCTGACGGTGAGGTGATTGGTTGCTTTACATCTCAGTTCCCCCTCATGTCTGTGTTTCCTTCTGGCTCTCCCTTTTAGTCATGCACAGATGAGGATGGGTTCCCTGTTGAGTCTGGTTCCTCTCAAGGTTTCTTCCTATTACCATCTCAGGGAGTTTTTCCTTGCCACTGTCGCCGTCGTCGTTGGCTTGCTCATCAGAGACAATCATATCATTTTGATTCATACACATTCACATTTCATACAAACTTAATTCTTTTGATTGTGTAAAGCTGCTTTGTGATGATGTCAATTGTTAAAAGCGCTATACAAATAAAATTGAATTGAATTGAAAGTGTAAAGTGTTTTATTAGCGCAGTTATTAAAGCTTTAACTCCAAAAAACATGCCAAAAACCTCACAACCATTCAGTTAGTACAAAATAAACACACACACAGACACACACACACACACACACCCCTCCCCCACACACGCCCACCCATCATAAGCAGCACCAATAAACTGGTACAGAAACTTGAATTTAAAATTTAATTCAGAAGTTGCAACAAATATTTACTCTACCTCTCACAGACAGACACACACACACACATGTGTACACACACAGTATTTGGTGATGGAATGTTATTAATTCTGGTTTTCGGCTCTCAGTCAGAGTCTTCATCGTCCAGATACTCCTCAGCATTGCTGTGTGTGCGCGTGATGACTGCAAAACACACACACACACACACACACACATATAATATGTTAAATCTTGGTGTCTAATTGACAAAATTTAATTTCTGTTGTCAAAATGTCAGTGTCTAATCACGGGAATCTAATCACTTGCCTGTAAGTGTTAGTGTCTAATCACTGATACCTAATAGCTGATGTGTGTAAACATGTGTGTGTGTGTGTTTGTGTGTGTGTGTGTGTCAATCCTGTGAGTGCACTGATCCTTACCACTGCCCTGCTTCCTCTTCAGCAGAGACGCACACTGAGCGTTAGTGGCCATCTGCAGCGCCGTCTTCTTCTCATTATTCAACACGTCTGTTCTGGCATCTACACACACACACACACACACACACACACACGATATTAATCTTTAGGGGAAGTGAACCTCAGTCCTACACTGAAACTCATTACATTAAAAACAGAAGCTACAGGGTTGCGTGTGTGTGTGTGTGTGTGTGTGTGCATACTCTTGTTTAACAGCATCTCCACGATGTCTGAGTACCCTTTCCAGGCAGCAGCGTGCAGAGCCGTGTCTCCCAGTTTATTCTGTAAACACACACACACAGAACTGAAATTTACCAATTAACACATCAGCCTCCAGTTTAGGGAGAAACATTTTAACTACACACACATTATTATTACATTATTATTATTATTACATTATTATTATTATTATTACATTATTATTATTATTATTATTCCTCACCTGCTGATTGACCTCACAGTTCGGCTGGGAAAGTAGCAGCTCCACTACATCTATAAACACACACACACACACACACACACACACACACACACACACACACACACACACATCAGTGTATGTACACAGCTGGAACAGGTCTGCCGTTTCAGGACATCAATCTGATAGTCAATCAGCATTTGGTTGTGTTCAGCTTTTGATCTTCTGACCTTTGACCTTTAACTCTGGTGTGTTAAACCACATGGATCACGTCCTGACTGATGACAGACCACCTTTAGAGGCACCGGGGCGTTCCTCAGGGGTGTATCATTTAACCCCAGTAGTTGTGTTACGCAGATTTAAAACCTCACACTTGTCCTCCAAAGACATCTCTCTGTCTCCCAGGACTCACAGTCTGAGTCTCCATCACGTCCCACACACTCTGACTGAGGTTAACATCTGGACTCTGTGGTGTCTTTCCTCACGCTCCCGGAGCCGCTCTCTCTTTCTCTCTCACACACTCTGGAATATGGCGCCTCCCATGAAGGTAGAAACCCTCCATAGATGTGATCCTCTGGTGGTTCAGTACATTCAGGTGGTCAACTGACTTCATTTTATTGCCCCATAACGTTACTGAGTCTAGACCTGAGTAACTGATCAACCCTAGATCATAACACTGTCTCCAGAGGCTTGTACAGTGGACACTATGCATGATGGGAGCATCGCTTCATGTCCTTCCCTTCTCACCCTGACACGCCCGTCACTCTGGACTCATCAGGTCACATGACCTTTTTCCATCACTCCAAAGTCCAGTCTTTATGATCCCTAACAAACTGAAGAGTCTCAATAACAAGTGGATTTATTATGGACACACAGATGTTTAGTCCCAATCCTGTGAGTTCTCATCACACTGTGTGTGTGTGTGTGTTTTGTCATGTGACTTCACCAGGAGTTTAAGTGATCTCTCAGTCAGGATGTGAAGTTGAGGAATCAACAGATCCTTCCAGGGATCAATCATGTCTCAGACGGATCTTAACCCAGCGCCAGCCGTCTCTCACTAGTTGTTGTCTTTGCCTGATGCAGTAGTCATGTGACCCCCTGCAGGAGTTTGATACGGGATGGTCTGTGTTCAAACCCATCACACACTCACAGGCCAGCGCTTGATATTTTTGCATATAGGTCACGGCTGATGCACGGGCGCAGTAGGCAAGACAATAAGACACTGTGTGTGTGTGTGTGTGTGTGTGTGTGTGTGGTGTGTGTGTGTGTGTACCTCTGTGTCCCCCATGGCAGCTCCAGTACAGCGCAGTGTTTCCTGCTTTATCCAGTCCGTTAATGCCGACCCTATTGTCCAAACACTCCCTGAGCCAGCTCAGATTCCCTGCACACACACACACACACACACACACATATATATATATACATGCAGCACACCTAACTTGTGTGTGTGTTAGCGCATGTGTTATTATGTTTTCATCATGATGATGTCATACCTCTCTTGGCCGCTTCATGCATTGGGTTGTCGATGGACTCCGCCTGTTCGGCCACTGCAGGACACACACACACACACACACACACACACACACGTGTTAACCACAGTGACTCTGTGATAAAGGCACACTGTATTACACAGTACATCTAAAAACAACTCTCACAAATTAGATCTCGCACGTGTGTGTGTGTGTGTCTTACCGTAGTTGCTGGGTATGAGACCAGTTCTTCCTCGACATGTTCCCTTCCACCAGTTACTGTCACTCTACACACACACACACACACACACACACACACACACAATTCGAATAAAATACAGATTACACACTGGATGATGCGAACTGTGTGTGTGTGTGGGGGGGGGGGGTCTCACTGTGTCTGAGATGTATAAGATGTCTCCTTCCTCAAAGTAAAGCTCATCAGGCTGCAAAACACACACACACACACACACACACACACACACACGGTCAGACATCACAAACATAAAAGAGCAAAAAATATCACGTCATGTTTTAGTCAACTCACCGTCCGAGGGTCAAAGGTGAACAACGCCCGGTACACCTTCACCTGACCTGCACACATCATTTGGAACATGGACTATAACACACACATTCTTTCACACATTTGTGTAATACCTTACAGGGAGCATGTTGGAGCCTGCTGTCACACACTTGTGAATGTGTGCACACACACACACACACACACACACACACACACACATGCACACGCACAGAGCGCCACCTTGTGGTTCACTGCCACCGTCCGTACAAAACGCTTATCTTTTTCTCTCTCATAAGTGCACATACACACTTGCATGCACACACGCACTCGCTCGCACGAGCACTTGTGCACACACACATTCGCGCACACCCGTGCACACACACATTCACGCACACTCACACGCACACATTCGCGCACACTTGGGAAGCACACATTCTGGCACACACACATTCGCGCACACACACGCACACTCGCATACACACAAACATTCATGCACACTCACACATTCGCGGACACATTCTGGCGCACACTCACACGCACACATTCGCGCACACTCACACGCACACATTCGCGCACACTCACACGCACACATTCGCGCACACTCACACATTCTGGCACACACACATTCTTGCACACACACGCACACTCGCATACACACAAACATTCATGCACACTCACACATTCGCGCACACTCGCACGCACACATTCGCGCACACACACATTCGCGCACACTCGGACGCACACATTCGCGCACACTCGCACGCACACTCGCACGCACGCACACACTCGCACGCACACTCGCACGCACACATTCGCGCACACTCGCACGCACACACTCGCACGCACACACTCGCACGCACACACTCGCACGCACTCGCACGCACACATTCTGGCGCACACACATTCACGCACACATTCGCGCACACTCACACGCACACATTCGCGCACACTCACACGCGCACATTCGCGCACACTCACACGCGCACATTCGCGCACACATTCTGGCACACACACATTCGCGCACACACACGCACACTCGCATACACACAAACATTCATGCACACGCACACATTCGCGCACACTCGGACGCACACATTCGCGCACACTCGGACGCACACATTCGCGCACACTCGGACGCACACATTCGCGCACACTCACACGCACACATTCGCGCACACTCACACGCACACATTCGCGCACTCGCATACACTCACACTTGCATACACACAAACATTCGTGCACACTCACATACTTGTACACAAACGCTCACTCGCACACACACTCAGAGCGCCACCTTGTGGTTCACCACCACCATCCATACAGACTGACACCCAGCTCTCTCTCTCTCTCTCTCTCTCTCACACACACACACACACTGTACTGTACTCTATATAAGGAGTTGAACTCTGTAGAAGTTAAAGTTGATCCCGGAAGTGATGAAGCTGAGCTGAATAAACAGTTATAAAACACACACACACACACACAGACACACACACACAGACACACACACAGACAGAAGAGTGTGTAATAACTCTGTACTCAGAACCTAACTCTTACACACACACACACACACACACTTGTAGAGTTTCCCCCCCGGCGGAGTGTGTGAGTTAGTGTGTGTGTGTGTGTGTGTGTGTGTGTGTGTGTGAGACTCACCTGGCTTGGCGGGTTTAGGAGGAGGTTTGGACATCCTGAGATCCTGAGACACACTTTATGAATCTTTATAATAAAGAGATAAACAGCGGACGGGGCGCAGCCCAGCGATGAGGAAGTGCGCGATGCGGAAGTGTCTCAGTGCGCATGCGCGGCCCCGCTGCCCGGAGCGTGTGCACGCTGCACTCTGCTGGACCTGCTCCGCGCGCATCACGCTGCCTGTGAACTCTGCGCATGCGTGTCATTTTCAAACGCTCGGCGCACATTCGGCATTAATTCGTGTAACACTAACACTCTGGAACCTTCCCGACTCTGAATGAATTTTCTACCCCAGCAGATCTGAACATAGTGCAGCTGCACATCACTGCTTTTACATTTAAACCTTAAAATGAACCATTTAATAGTGAAGTCACAGCACCGCCTCATGGCTACAGCAGAACCCACCAGTGTGTGTGTGTGTGTGAGGGGTGGGCACACACGTGTGTTATAATAAACACTTACAAACACAAAATTAAATATGTTTTACGCACACACACGTGGTCACAGTGTTATAGTAAACAGTACACACGTGCAGTACACACGTGCACAATGTTGATTATACCAGTGCGAGACGAGCACTAAGACCCAGCAGGGGAGATGATAACCCCTAATTCTGCAGCACATTGGCTCAGTGGAAGCGCATGTGTGATACTCTGTGCTCGTAAACCAAGACTTGTTCTTTTTCCAAGTCAAAATTTATAAAAAAAAATCTGCAAACCGCGTTACTCACAATCGAGGTTTCACTGTATTGTGTTAATGATAATACATGCATGCTATGTATAACTTGCCCATATATCCTACAATCACAAACCCTTCATACAGATACACTATAGAAAATTAAATACAAAGTGTGTTCACGTCAAACCAGGACTGTGTTTGTAAATGAAGATGTAAAACCCATTGTAGGGCCCCCTCCAAATAAAGGACAAAAAAGGTGACCCACCCCCACAGCCCCGCCCCTGTCACAATTGTATCTCAGTATCCCGCTCACCATCTAAACTCCTGCAGTGTAACAATCAGCGCCCACAGTGTGCAGCGTCCACTTTTTCTGAACAGACCTCAGGTGTTTCACAGGACATCCTGTCTCCGCGAGAGACGCTGCTTTTTTCCGACCTCCGCCAGACTGACCAATTTTTCAACTTTTTCGTCCCCTTACGAAGAGTAACATATAACAGATAAGTATTTCATACTACCTTATAATATATTCACTCGAAACTCGTGTTATATCGTTTTCGTATAAGTTTATATCGTATAAGTTTAAATTGTTTTGCAGCACACCGCTTCTAGCCGGCTTTCCATTAGCATCGCTAGCCCGTTAGCCCGGCTATCACAAGTTTGTTTACGCTCTTGCACACCGGTTATTTCTATTTTTAGACACCATGTCAGTTGGGTCTCTGCCTCTGTGTGCAGGTGAGGAGACATTGGAGCTGCACTCGGTGGACTTGGAGATGGAGGCCGTGGACGCTGGAATCGTCGCGGACCGACGCTCACCTGTCCCAGGTAAATTCTCGGCATGAGAATTCTCCGACAACCTCAACCCCGCGTGCTTCTCTGCCCAGGTCCAACGCACCGAGGACGCAGCCCGCCCAGGTTTCCTTCACACCGGCGCCGGGATACCACGAGGCCTGGATACTGCAGCAGCGGAAGACCCGCGCCAAGCCCCGGACGAGGACCTCTCCTCCTCCGCCACCACCCGTCTTCGAGATCTCAACCCGAAACCGCTTCGCTCCTCTCCGTGAGACGGCACACGACGCGCTGGTCATCGGAGACTCCATCGTCCGGCACGTGCGTGCTACCACAGCTAAAGGTAAGGCGTACACGCGCTGTTTACCTGGTGCACGTGTTCTTGATGTTGCTGCACAGGTGCCTGCTGCCCTGAGGAAGAACATTCGAGCTGTGGTTCTTTATGCTGGCACGAACGACATTAGGCTGAGGCAGACGGAGATCTTAAAGAAGGACTTCAGGAGCCTGGTTGAGAAGGTCCGCAGCACATCACCCACGACAAAGATCGTCGTATCTGGACCACTTCCGACATTTCAGCGAGGAATCGAGAGGTTCAGTAGATTATTTGCCTTTAACGAATGGTTACAATCTTGGTGTCAACAACAGAGATTACCCTTTGTTGATAACTGGAATGTTTTCTGGGAGCATCCTAGGCTCTACCACACTGATGGCCTGCACCCTAGCAGAGCTGGAGCAGCGGTCCTCTCTGACAACATCTCCAGGACACTACGAACCATCTGACTGGCGGTAAGTCATACCTTAGATTCTTTAGATATCAGCCACAATACAACCCACCATAATAATAGACGCACACACATAGCTTGTACTATAGAAACTGTGTCTGTTCCCCGAATAGTAAGAAAAAAGAATAAATTCTTTAAATCCAGCCGAAACAATCTGGTAACCATTAAACCAGAAAGAGGCCAAATAAGTAATCGAAATCTACCTCTAAAGTTTAGACTTCTTAACATTAGATCCCTTGCGCCTAAAGCACTTATTGTTAATGAAATGATCTCGGATTATTGCCTTGACGCACTCTGCCTCACCGAAACCTGGCTTAAACCAAATGAATATATTGGTCTGAATGAGTCTACTCCGTCAGGATATTTTTATAAGCACGAGCCCCGTCTAACTGGTCGCGGTGGTGGTGTCGCCACTATCTACAATGATGTACTCACGGTTACTCAGAAAATAAGGCCCAGGTTTAACTCATTTGAAGTGCTCGTCATTAATGTTGCACTTAATGAAATACATAATAAACCCGCGCTATATTTTACTCTGGCCACCGTGTACAGACCCCCAGGGCCATATGCCGATTTTCTTAAAGAATTTGGACATCTGCTATCAGACCTAATTGTTAACTCTGACAAAGTGTTGATAGTAGGAGACTTTAACATTCATGTAGATGATGCTAACGACCCTTTAGCCCTCGCATTTATGGACTTACTAAATTCCTTTAGGGTTAAACTAAATATAAATAAATCAACTAACCGCTGTAATCATACGCTAGATTTAATTATATCTCATGGTATAGATGTCTCTAATATAGAGATTTTACCTCAAAGTAATGATATAACAGATCATCACCTCCTGATATATACTCTACCCGTAGAACAGATTAGCTGTGTCTCCCCACGTTATCGATTTGTTAGAAATATGAATCCGACTACTAAAGACAGATTCACAAGTAATCTGCCGGATCTGTCCTAAATTCTTATTAGACCCCTAAATGCGGACGATCTGGATGAAATGACTAGCAGCATGGGTACTATTTTTACCAGAACATTAAACACTGTTGCTCCCATCAGATTAAAAAAAGTTAGAGATAAAACACTTTCTCCTTGGTACAGTAGTCATACTTGCGCCCTAAAAAGAGCAACCCGTAACCTTGAGCGAAAATGGAGAAAAACTAAATTAGAAGTTTTTTCGAATTGCGTTTAAAGACAGTATGTGCAGCTATAGACAGGCTCTAAAAACTGCTAGGACCGAGCATCTTAGCCAACTGATAGCAAGAAATCAAAACAACCCCAAGTTCTTATTTAGTACAGTAGCCCGCCTAACAAAACCTAAGATGCCTGCAGAGAGTACTCCACAACATTTTAGTAGTGAAGATTTTATGGACTTCTTTGAGGAAAAAATCGATAGCATAAGGAAGAAAATAACGGAAGTTCAACCTTTAATAGCATCTCATAATCTAGTTCAGCCCAAAGTTTCACATTTAGTTTTTCAGTGCTTTACAGGTGTAGGACAGGAAGAGCTTTATAAACTTATCACCTCAGCTAATTCAGCAACGTGCCTGTTAGACCCAATCCCAACCAGATTTTTGAAAGAAGTGATGCATACGGTTGGAGAGCCACTTTTAAACATTATTAATTCTTCATTATGTCTAGGTCACATCCCTAAACCTTTCAAGTTGGCAGTTATTAAGCCGCTTCTTAAAAAATCTAATTTGGACGCAAACGAAATAACAAATTATAGACCGATTTCAAACCTCCCCTTTATATCAAAAATATTAGAAAAAGTGGTATCAGCTCAAATATGCACATTTTTGCAGGAAAACAACATTCTTGAAGAATTTCAATCAGGTTTCAGGCCCCATCATAGTACAGAAACTGCACTAGTTAAGATTGCAAACGACTTGTTTTTAGCTTCGGACCAAGGCTGCACCTCAATTCTAGTCCTGCTTGATCTTAGTGCTGCATTCGACACTATAGATCATAATATTCTCATAGATCGCTTACAAAATCACATAGGTATTCAGGGACAGGCATTAAAATGGTTTAGATCATACCTGTCTGATCGATACCATTTTGTAGACCTAAATGGAGAACTGTCTGGTGTAATGCCAGTGAAATATGGGGTCCCACAAGGGTCAGTTTTAGGACCTCTGCTGTTCTCAATATACATGCTTCCCCTGGGTAACATCATTAGAAGACATGGGATTAGTTTCCATTGTTATGCTGATGATACCCAATTATATATCTCAACAAAACCAGACGAAATACCTAAATTGTCTAGATTAACAGAGTGTGTCCAGGACATAAAAGATTGGATGACCAATAACTTCCTTTTACTAAACTCAGACAAGACAGAGATATTACTCATCGGCCCTAAAACCAGCACACAACAGCTTTCACAATTCAGCCTGCGTTTAGAAGGATGTACTGTTACTACTAGCTCAACAGTAAAAGACCTGGGCGTAATATTAGACAGTAACTTGTCCTTTGAAAATCATATTTCCAATATCACAAAAACAGCCTTTTTCCATCTTAGAAATATCGCCAAACTTAGGAGCATCTTATCCGTATCTGATGCAGAAAAGCTAGTTCATGCATTCATGACCTCCAGACTGGACTATTGTAATGCATTACTAGGTGGTTGTCCTGCATCCTCAATAAACAAGCTTCAGTTAGTCCAAAATGCAGCCGCTAGGGTTCTCACCAGATCCAGAAAATATGATCATATAACCCCAATATTATCATCCCTGCACTGGCTACCTGTTCTGTTTAGAATTAATTACAAAATAGTACTACTTACATACAAGGCTTTAAATGGTTTAGCTCCCACATACCTAACCAGTCTTCTAAAACGCTATAATCCGTTACGCTTCTTAAGATCACAAAACTCTGGAGTTCTGGTAATTCCCAGAATTTCAAAATCTACAAAAGGGGGTAGGGCTTTTTCATATTTAGCTCCAAAACTTTGGAATAGCCTTCCAGACAGTGTTCGGGGCCCAGACACAATTTCCCAGTTTAAAAGTAGACTCAAGACGCATCTCTTTAATCTGGCATACGCGTAACTCATCCCATAACCTCATACTTCAGTACATCTATTCTGAATGGCAACTACGCTAATTCTCTCTATCTGTTCTGTACTTTTCTACCCATCCCGAGGCATCTGGAGATTGTACCAGCTTCAGTAGATAAAGGCCAACCCTGTGAGGATCCTGAGGCATCCAGAGAAGGACCAGCTCCAGCTGAATTCTGCCTTATTATGATTGGAGCTACACATCCTGCTCCTGTGCTCCCAGTGATCCAGACCCCATCTGCCCTCTGCACCTACTGACTCCCTGTGCTGAACTGGACTTCATGTTAATTTAAAGAATTTCTGTTATATTGTACTCTCAGCTGCATAACACACATGGTGTTATATCATCTCTATCTGTTATCACCCAAATGAGGATAGGTTCCCTGTTGAGTCTGGTTCCTCTCAAGGTTTCTTCCTATTACCATCTCAGGGAGTTTTTCCTTGCCACTGTCGCCGTCACCCTTGGCTTGCTTATCAGAGAAATTTCATTCATTCATCTCGTTATTATCTAGACACATTTTTCTCACACACACACAATTTATTATTATTATTAATATTTTATTATTTTATTATTATTATTATTATATATATATATATATATATTTTTTTTTTTTTTATTGAATTTCTTCCATCTTTGTGAAGCTGCTTTGGGACAATGACCATTGTTAAAAGCGCTATATAAATAAAATTGAATTGAATTAAATTGAATCCCTGACCTGCTGCTGTTGGGGAAAGGGGGGGGGGGTCTCCCTTTCAGCTGCTTCTCCCTTTAGTGACATGATAAATCATACCAGTGTGTCTTGTTATTATTATTTCTGACCTGATGAAGTTATTTTGCCACTTATTCTTTATCCACACTGTTTAAGTGCACTTACTGTCCTCACTGTCCCGTTTTGGGACAGAGTGCGGTAGTCGTTCAGGAATTAGTAGTTTAACATTTACTAGTTTAACATTAGCATATAAAAGTTTATTTCTTTTAAAAAATCCCATTACCAACAGCATTCTGACACATGTGATGTTGTCAGGTTAACTTTGCCACAACACTGTAAGTGTAAATGCTGTGTTTTTCTGGCCGCGTCACGAACACAGCAGTACAGCCGTGACCTTGCGCTCTTTCCTGAAAGGAAAAGCTGATTTGATTTAAGAAAAGCGCTAGAGGTTTACTAGCATGATGTGCAGCTGTGCAGCTGTTTTGTGTCCAGTGTCTCAGTTTGAGATCAGTGACCAGTTTGTGTATAATATCACTTTTACACCAGCGCTTATGCAGACGCTAGCACTGAGGACACATTTTGAATTCAACTATTAGCTTTTTAGCATTTCAGTGGATGTGGTGCGTGCTAATGCGTGATAATGTTGGGTTATTTCTGTGTGTATGTGTGTGTGTGTGTGTTCAGAGTCATTAGCATTAGCCATGTTCCTTAGTCATCTGATTAGCATGGAGAGCAGCAGCAGCTAAGGCACTAAGAGCAGGAAGAGGAACCTGATGGAGCAGAAAAACCTCATCACCCTGCACTTAAAGCTAATCACCTGGAGCACAGCGCTCTTTAACATGCTAACTGCTAACAGCCTGCCCAACTCCGTTGCATTCTGAGAATGTGTTTGAGAGTTTTTAAAGTGTAAACGCTTGCAGCAGCAGTGTTTATATGTTAATGCAATGTGCTTTTCCCCCTGAAAGAGGCGCTGCTTGTTATTAACATTTTATTTAACATTCTGTCACTAATATTTAATCTGAAATGAGACAGCGAGTGAATACAGAGTGTTAAAGGAAGAACAACTGTGGGGTAGCATTAATCTCCCATGTGTTAACAAGCTTCACATTTTGTGAATTTCATGTCAGTAGCTCAGCGTTATTTATAGTAACACTACCAGACGGTGTAATGTAAGGTGGACACCCTCTAATTTTTTACACTTTGCATAAATTTGCATAAAGAAATCTTTAGCAATGCTTCCGCTTTCATGCATATTACCAACAACAAAATTGCCATGCGGGCGCACATCGCCATGCGGGCACAGTGCATTTAAATGGGACATTCCAAACCAATATGACATAATGTTAGAAAAGGGGGACTTTTATGTTTAGACATCCAAAACGCCCCAGATGCTAATGTCACTCGATGTGCTGTCACTGAACGTGATGTAACTAAGTATGATGTTTAACAGAAAGTTAGTTATTAACTACATAAGTTTATGGCATTATCACGGCTGACCCGTTTAAGATATAAAACATTTTGCATCCTCAATGTCTTTAGATCATGTAGGCCTGGTTTGATGGCGATTGTATAAATCCCATAGGAAGAGTGTATCAAATTCCTTTGGGTGCATTTTGCTAATGACACAAAATAATTGACTTCCTGTTGAGTTGAGCCCATGACATTCAATGTGAAAGTTGCTCACCTCAATGAGCTCTAAATGTGTACCGGGTTTCACGTGCATATGTGCAACTGTGTATGAGCTATGTGGCAAAATCTCATCCGTGGCCCAGACTCTCAGGCATCCTAATAGCAGCAATTATTGTCTGCCAACTATCATGGGTTTTTGAGCATGTTAATTTGGAACTACAATGTGAGCAAAAATGGATTCCCCAGTGCTTTGCGACAAATGACAATTGTTAAAAGCGCTATACAAATAAATTGAACTTTGCACAAAAGGAGAGCAGCGTGCAATGATTCATTTTTTGTGGTCTGAGGATGTACCTTGTGCCAAAACAACTCACGGAAGTATCTGAATATGTGCAATCATTACTAGGCCTCGAGTAGTGCAGTGATCATCTGGAGATCACTGGTTTGATTCACGAGTGATGCTGTAGCCTCTCGCAGCCAGAGACCTGGAGAGAGCTGCGAGGAAGGAGCAGATAGCACTGTCCTTCAGCCCCTTCCTGAATGGTATTAGTAGCCTTAATATGGGAGCCCCCTAGTGATGGGGGGAATTGGATAAAACTAATTTAGGGACAACCCCCCCCCCAAATAAAAAGATAGAATAATTACTGGTGATGAAACATAGATTCATCATTACAGAGATTAAACTCATCACTCTTGATAGTAAAAGGCAGAATATGGAACTGAAACAACCTTAATCAGTAACCAAGAAAAAAATTCAAAAGTCAACCTCTAGATTTTCAAGGGCTAGTATTAAAAGATTATTAGGAAAAAGGTTTAACAATCAACAGTGCTCGTTACAGTGAGACGCTTATTGAAGAGCTAAACTTTGGATTGAACGCAGAGCACTGTTATCCAAGCGCGTCATGATGCATGTCCTTACACTTCTGCACACACTGTCGACACTTTGCAAAAACTTGGTTTGAGGTGTTAAAGCATCCTACCTAGAGTTCTGATCTCGCTTCATCAGTCTTTCACCTGTTTGGTCCCCTGAAAGCAGGCTTATGAGGATGAAGATTTACTTCTGATAAGGAAGTTCAATTAAATTAAATTAAAAATTTTTTTATTATTGTCAAAAGAAAATGTAAAAAATATGTATGAATCAGAATGATAAGTTTGTCCCTGATGAGGAAGCCGAGATTTCTTGGCAAGAAAAAACTCCCTGAGATGGCAATAGGAAGAAATCTTGAGAGGAACCAGACTCAACAGGGAACCCATCCTCATCTGGGTGAAACAGATAGCAAGGAATGATCTGCACTCATACTGTGTGTTAGGGGGCTGGAATTTCAGTATAGTAGGAGATGTGGAGAAGTTAATAGATTGACTGCAATCGCATGTCCTCAGGAAACAGCTGTCCCAGGACCGTCTTCATGGTAAAGTGGATCTGTCCCCAGTCACCACACACATCTGAAGCAGACTCCAGACAGAGCCAGAAGGAAACACAGACATGAAGGGAACTTAATTTTGGGATTTTACGTAGCTAGTCACTCCACCGATGTTAATTGGAAGGCTATTCCATAACTTTGGGGCTTTGTAAGACAAAGCTGACAAGCAGCCTGCATCCTTTGATCCAAGTAGGCATGGTGGATCGTAGGACATTTACATTTACATTGGGGCATTTGGCAGACGCTCTTATCCAGATCCAGACATTTTTATCTCATTACACATCTGAGCAGTTGAGGGTTAAGGGCCGCGCTCAAGGGCCCAACAGTGGCAACTTGGTGATTGTGGGGTTTGAACCTGGGATCTTTCGAACCGTAGTCCAATGCCTTAACCACTGAGCTACCCCCGGCCCCACTAGCAGTTCACTCAGATACTATAGCATGAGACCATTCAGTGCTTTATATGTCAAAATCGATGAAAAATTTACACTGAGCCAATGAAGTGAAGATAAGATAGGGGTGATGTGCTCGTATCTTCTGGTTCTAGTGAGGACTCTCGCTGCTGCATTCTGGACTAGCTGAAGCTTGTTTATGCATCTAGCTGAACAACCAGACAGTAAGGCATTACAATAGTCCAACCTAGAGGTGATAAAAGCATGGACTAGTTTGTCTGCATCGTTTAATGACAATAAATTTCTTATCTTGGCAATATTTCTGAGGTGAAAGAATGCTATCCTGGTAATATTATTTACATAAGCTTCAAATAAAACACTGAAATCTTTAATCACACCGAGGTCTTTTACTGTTGTATAGGATGAAACAAAAAAGCCATTCAAATTCAAATTCAAATTTTATTTGTCACATACACAGTCATACACAGTACAAAATGTAGTGAAATGCTTATACGACTGCCAGTGACCCTAAAAGAGAATTAAAGTTTACAATAAGAAATAAATATGAATAAAAGAAATACGATAGAAAAATTAAATAGAAAAATTAAATTAAACTAGGAAAAATAGAACTAAAAATAAAAATAGAAATATGATGTAAATTTAAAGTTTAAAGTTACAATGTGATTTAAAAAAAAGCTAGTTCTAGTACCACAACTTCTGTCTCGTCAGAATTAAGGAGAAGAAAGTTAATTTATATCCAGCATCTCTTATGTCTTATGATACATTTTACTGCGTGTTGTACCTGTATAACTATGCATGTGACAAATAAAGAATCTTAAATCTTGAATCATAAGTTGCTCTACTTTTATTAAGCTGGTTTTCCTCATCTGGTTTTCCTGAAATATAAAACAACTGTGTGTCATCAGCAAAACTGTGAAAACTGTGAAGAGAATAAAGCAGTGGGCCTAAAACGGAACCCTGTGGAACACCAAACTTTGCTTGAGAATATGCAGAATTATCACTGTTTAAATCTACAAACTGATATCGATCAGTCAAATAGTACCTAAGGATCTTAGAGGGCTGTTCTTTACTAATTCCTACTACATTTTTTAATCTATCAAGTGCAGAAAGAGGTGCTTTGTAACTCAGCCTAAAACATTTTTATATAAGGGCAAAAGCTTGGTGAAAAGCAAGGTCGCAAGGTAAGCAGGTAAAGTGTATTAAAAAACAAGGAGATTTAATCAATTTTCCTACAGCTTGACGTTGTACAGTGCTATCCTGCATACACAGCTGTACACACCTGCACTTTATTACACAGTTAGCTCAGACTCTGTGACGAAAAAATCTGAATCTGACTACCTAAGATATGCCCCCATTTAGGAGAGACTCCACCCCCACAGGTGTAAGTCTTATGTTCTGCACATTTCACACTTATGATTGTTGTGGTTCAGATTTTCACCGCAGCAGTGATTCAGTGTCTGATCTGTTTCACACTGACGCTGTTCATCATTTTCTTGTAACTGCAAACTCAGCGTTTATACTGCAGGTTTTCACATTACTGCATGTTTTTTATTTTCGAATTCAAGTTTATTCTTACTCTCAACAATGTTTTACTGTGTTTCTAAGTGTTTGTGTGTGTATTTGTGTATGTGTTTCTGATTTAAGATGTGAGGTTGTTAGTTCCACCCCACTGGTTCTGCTCCATAGCTTTCATTCTTCTTAGAGACATGACGTTCATCTGTCTGCATCTTAAACACGTAAGGACAAATGCCAAAAACGTGATGCAACACACACACACACACACACACACACTCTCTCTCTCTCTCTCTTGTTCTCACACACGCCCTGAGACAGGTACCTATAAAAGCAGCTGCTGGTGTGTGTGATTGTGTGTGTGTGAGAGAGAGAGGGAGAGAGACACAGCGAGACAGTGCTCTGACATGAACTTCATCCTGCTCTCCTCTATGCTCTGCCTTGGTGAGTGTATACACACACACACAGACACACACACACATTTACTGTAGGTATACACTCATCTTTTAGTCTCTACTGAGGAATTACTCTGCTGTAATTTGCTGTGTGTGTGTGTGTGTGTGTGTATGTGGTGGCTGTAAGATATGTGAAAACAAGTTCTTACCTGAAGTTTTTCCACCAGGTCTCACCTGTGGAATAGAATCATGCACGCTTGCACACACGTACACACACATTGAAAAACATACCTTTGGGCTTTTTATGTTTTCATGATCTTATATACTTTTATAGGTGAAGTGTGTGTGTGTGTGTGTGTGTGTGTGTGTGTGTGTGTGTGTGTGTGAGAAAGGAAACCGTGATGCAGGTGAAGCATTAGAAGACAAAAGGAAGGAGGAGTGCTTATTGTTCACACAGCTATTTCAGTACACAGACACACCTCACACACACACACACACACACACAGTCAATACACATTCCACAATGGGCTGTATTTAAAATGACTCAGAGAGTGTGTTCATTCATTTTGGGTTGTGTTACACTTCTACACACCATGTTACCTGTTCAGTGCTAACTACACCTAATGTAGGGTTTACACAGGGGTTAGGGATTAGGGGTTAGGTGTAAAGACTAAGGTTCAAGGAGTAGATATTAGGGTGTA
>NC_071120.1:342500-365000 GCF_024256425.1 Clarias gariepinus | reverse complement strand
TAGGAGTAGGTCCTGTAGAAGGTCATGTAGGAGTAGTTCCTGTAAAAGTTCCTGTAGAAGTAGTTCCTGTAGGAGGTCATGTAGGAGTAGTTCATGTAGAAGTTCCTGTAGGAGTAGTTCCTGTAGAAGTTCCTGTAGAAGTTCCTGTAGGAGTTCCTGATCTGTCGTCCTAACAGAGAATTACAGGAATAATTAATTGTGTTGTGAAATGTTAAAATATCTTCAATATTAACACCACTAAACTTAAAACTAAACACTAAAGTGTTCCTCCAGGTGAGATGTGGAAAAACTTTTAGATTTTGTAATTAACACATGGCAAGTTCATTCCCAAAAGAGTTTCTTTAATCAAATAACAGCAAAACACACATCCAGTAAAAGGGTTCCTCTGATCCTTCTCCTTAAATGCTTCCTCTGGGCAACATAATCCGTAAGCGTGGTATTAGTTCTCATTGTTATGCTGACGACACACAGTTATATGTCTCAGCATAACAGTTGAGAAAAGCCAGTGTAATAAAGTTGAGGAATGTGTGCAGGACTTAAGAGACTGGATGTTAATTAACTTCCTTCTGCTTAATCCTGATAAGACAGAAGTTCTAGTCATAGGACTAACTTCAATTCGTAGTCAATTTCCTAAAGTCTCCCTGAGCCTCCAATAACGAACTCCATATGAACTTCTCCACATCTCCTATTATACTGAACTTCCAGCCTCCTAACACACAGTATAAGTGCAGATCAATCCCTGCTATCCGTTATCACCCAGATGAGGATGGGTTCCCTGTTGAGTCTGGTTCCTCTCAAGGTTTCTTCCTATTACCATCTCAGGGAGTTTTTCCCTCAGCACCGTCGCCCTCGGCTCGTTCATCAGGGACAATCTGCTCATCTTGATTCATGCACACTTACATTCCATACAAACGTAAATAATTCTTTTGATTGTGTAAATCTGCTTTGTGACAATGACAACTGTTAAAAGTGATATACAAATAAAACTGAATTGAATTGATCTAAACACACTAAAATATCCCAAGTTCCTGAAAGGTTCCTCTAATTATAACGCAGCAAGTCTTTAAGGGTCGCGTTTCAAACCCTACTGTCTGAAGGAGGAGTTCACCTTTACATTAACACCGGTCACACACTCTTAGGAGAGCACAGAGTGATTCTAGCTCACAGGCTAATCATCAAATTATATTAGTAACCCAAATCAGTACCTGTATGCGGTGTATTATGGGTAATGTGTGAGTTTACACACCACCTGAGAGATTCAGAGTGTGTATTTGTGCCTTGGGTACAGGACCGGCTAACTCAGGGGCAGGGGTCGCATCACACTGGATCTATTCTTAACTCTCAGACACAGCTGAAGCGTTACTTGAGAATCCCAAAGGCCATTTCTATCCTGACTCGAGTTTATGAGCCATGTTAAGTGGAGGCTGAGGCCAAGGCAGTCGACCTGGAGACGGCGTGATCAGCTGATCGTCGGAGAAGGAGCTTCAGTCACCGAGCAGCAGCGGCTCATGTCCTTAGATTTTAATCTTCTAGGACGACAGAAAGAACTCCATGTAGATAAATGAGAGCCATAAAGTGAGCATAATTACACAAAATCCAGAATGGTGAGCAAATCATGATGATACTGACATGTCTGTCACAAAGTGATAAACTTTTTACATCAAAGTGATTAACAGCATTTTAACTGCAATTATCTTGTGTGGAGATGAGGGAATTAGGTTCAGCTTGATATTAGACTGGACAGGAAGGTCACCATGGCAGCTGTGTACAGCGAGTGACCCGTTGTGATGAAGCTCAGATCATGTTGGAGTTCTTCCACCAGTGTGACGGTGCACATGCGGTCTTCTTTGTGGCAGTACGCAGGGACAGCAGCATTGGAGCCGGAGACGCAAACTGATAAAGGAGCCGGCCCTGAGTTAGATCCAGCTCACTGCACTCATCACGTCTCTTCACATGTAACCCTGGTGCTTATAATCCACTTAATGCTTTCATCTTGTTAATCCTAATCATTTCTTATTGCAAAGCAAATGTTTTCTATGCTGCGGTGAGGTGTGAGTTCTCCTCATGGATTAATAAAGCGATAATAAAGTAATTCTATAAATAAAGCATCACCTGACACTGTTTTCCATTCATGACTGGGTTTAATCCACTCAGTCTCAGCAGGTGCAGCATGAAGCGCAGGAATGCAGGGGTTATACCCCTATCTCACCTACACGGTTTGACTCACGGTGAGATGGAGTTGTTAGGCACCGTGACCTGCTGCAATTGTCTGCCGACGTTCCACTGAAATCCCGCAAAGTTCCGCAAGGTCCTCAAGCTCCCGCAAGGACCGCCAAAAAATCATGGTGAATCATGATGAACCGTACTTACAGCCACCGCGGGAATCCGCGTAGGTGAGATAGGGGTATTAGCTCAGGAATTAGATTATTACTAGAGTTAATACACGTCACTGTAAGTTAAAGAGTTTGTATAAACAGTTAAAATGTTAAATCTAATAATAATCTGATCTGATCTTTAATGTAATCAGTGATATTATTATTATTATTATTATTATTATTATTATGTAGATTATTAAATCCCACACATAACTGTTCATAACATCACTAGTTCATAACATTGCTGTGACAAAATCTGTCTGGACAGACCTACTGGACAGACCTACAAGAAAATCTGTCTGGACAGACCTACAAGAAAAAGTATGTGAACCTTTTGGAATTTCATGGTTTTCTGCATTAATTTGTCATAAAATGTCATTTGATCTGATCTTCATCTAAGTCAAGAGTATTGACAAATATAATGTGCCTAAATTATAACACAAAAAAAACATATCATATTGAACACAGTCATTCAACATTCAGGGTGGTAGTGGAAAAAAAAGTAAGTGAACCTTTTAATTAATAACTAGTTGACTCCGCCCACTTGGCAGCAATGACCTCAACCAGACATTTACATTTAGGCATCTTATCCATTGAAATGACTTTGTAACCCTTTTCAGCTTTTTGTAAATCAGTAATTCCTGATCATAGATCCTCTGAAAGCTCTTGTTGGTGTGTCGTGGCTGTGTATTCCTTTTGTGTGAAGCAAACTCAAAAGGTTTGAGTGTTTTTTGTCAGTCAAAGCAGCTCTAGTCCACACCTCCAAACTCATTTTCTTAACGAGACTCACCGAGGTTCACCAACACCTGACTCCAATCAGCTTTTCTGAGTTTATTAATCAGTGATTCACACACTTCCTCCACTAGCACTATGGGCTTTATGTGGTTGCTCTCAATAAAGACATGAATGATCAGATTTTGTGTATTATTTGTGTCATTATTTTGCAGATTGGTTAATACTTTTGAAGACCAGATCACCATTAAATTCCAATGGGTTCACATACTTTCTGCTTCTTGCCGCTGTATATATACAGAAAGACATTCTTCTGAGACAGAATTCTGGTCCCCAATGCAGTGCAGATATACAGTACAGTAGATTAGATTGATTTATTGATCAAGATTATTTTACTCCCGCCAGGGGGCGCTATTGTTTTCATTCAATGTGTGTGGGGGAAACAGAGTGAGAAATGCGCATGCGCGGATCTGGATGCCACTCGAGACCGGATAGTGGAAGTCTCATCAGTGGAGAGCTCGCGCGCGCGGACAGCAGGTTTAAACCGGTATGTGGATTTACTGCAGTGTTAATCATGTGTGTGTGTGTGTGTGTGTGTGTGAGAGAGAGAGAGAGAGAGAGTGTGTGTGTGTGTGTGAGTGGACACGGCGCGTGCAGGTAAGGCAGGAGTGACGTCGCTTCAGTTTAAAATCTCTTGGCCGTTACACACACACACACACACACACACACACGGTTGATCTGACAGGATACTGTAGTGTACTGTGTGTGTGTATGTGTGTGTGTGTGTGTGTGTAATGCGGTTATAAGTGTACTCGGTAATAAATGCTAATCCCGTTAGCCTCCTGTTACCTCAGAGAGCGCGCGCGCCCTGTGTTATACTGTAACACTGTGTGGTGATGAAGAGGTGTTTATGAGAGGATTCACACACACACACACACACACACACCACTGAGAGACAGAGAGAGAGAGACCTCTGTGAAGTTTATAAACACCTGAGGGCTGAGATACACCGATCAACAACAACAACGACGATGATGATGATGATGATACAGTCAGTCGTGTACATTCACTAATTTATTATAAACTTTAAGTTTATAATCACACGAGGGAGTGTAATGAGTTATAAGTGTGTAGTTTTATTGCTTCACATTCATAACAGTGCCAAAAAACCATTATCTCTCACACACACACACACACACACACACACACACACACACACATCTGTCACAATGAATGTGCCCTTTGGCACTGTGTAACAGAAGCTTTGATGACTTGTGTGTGTGTGTGTGTGTGTAGACAGGGTTATGGTGCTGTAAATTCCGAAGTTCCTCTTTCATATATGGGTTGTGTGTGTGTGTGTGTGTGTGTGTGTGTGTGTGCTTAAGATGTTATATGTTTCCCAGTAAAAATTGTATTGTGTGTGTGTGTGTTTCTCCTACAGGTGTGTGTTCGTGTGTCACCATGCTGTCGAGACTGCGTGTGAGTGCTGGGCCGTGTGTGAGTGTGTGTCGCTGGGCTCACACTAAGGAGAAAGGCAAACCACTGATGCTTAACCCACACACCAACAAGGTAACACACACACACACACACACACACACACACACAGAGTCTTTGGTTCTGGAAGTCATTAGTGCAGTGACTCAGCAGTTCGGCTCCTCAAACTGCAGCGCCGTGTGTCTGAGTGTTTATATCCAGGACACACACACACACTTTCACAAACACTTACACAGGGAAGTGACATCACAGCAGTCATGTGACCTCAACACCACCATCACCACCCTTCCTGACTGAAGGAGGAAGAGGAGTTCTCTAAAAGGAACTGGAACTGGGTGAGGAAGAGGAGCGGCTCCAGGCAGAGCTGGGACGTGAGATCTTTAGAGAAGGTCCAGAGGAGCCCATGGAGACTGTAACAGGAGGGGAGGAGAGTCAGAAACACTCTGGACATTACTGCAGGCAGTGTTCCACACACACACACACACACACACACACACACACACACACACACACACACACACACAGTAATAACTCCTACAGTCAAACAACTGTATCTCACTGTATATCACCATCCAGGATGAATTAACTGCTCAGTTCCCCTCTCTCTCTCTCTCTCTCTCTCTCTCTCTCTCTCTGTCTCTCTCTTATAAGTCTGTTCTATTTCTTTTCTTGTGTGACCCATTTTTTTTTATTAGTTTTGCTGTGTGTGTAGTTAAAATGAAGTAAATATGAGCTCATCACTCAGAGTTGTGCTGAATAAAATCATAATCATGTTAAAACACTGTCATGTGAAGATTGTCTAACAGTGATGTGATGTTAAAGGGCTGCGACACACACACCACTGGGTTTATACACCCGAGAGTGTTTAGTTCATAATATTTTTACTTCATCTTACTCTTTACGTGTGTAGATGGAGGGGAGGGTTATTGAGTTAGATCTCTGAAAAGTAAAAGTAATGAATAGAAATATAAAATAAATGTAATTAACAGTTACAGGTCATGTGTGTTATTTATTGTGTGTAGTGGGTCAGTTCCTGTTCCTCTGCCCACCACCACGAGTTCACTTCACCCTGAGGAGAAACATCCTCTTAACGTCCTGACGCTGCTTCGTTTAGAGACATCTGTCTGATCTAAACGTGTGTGTGTGTGTGTGATCACAGGGCATGGCCTTCACCCTGAAGGAGAGACAGGTCCTCGGGCTGCACGGTCTGCTGCCTCCGAAGATCGAGACTCAGGACCTGCAGGCCATGCGCTTTCAGAAGAACCTGAGGAAGATGTCTGACCCCCTGCAGAAGTACTGCGCACACACACACACACACACACACACTCTCAGACTCTGTAACAGTAGATCTGACCCGGTGACTCGGGATTCTGTTGTTTAAAAACATAAACAAACTTTATGTACGGATGCAAAACTAAGTAAATAAGAAACTCTGTGTGTGTAAGAGAGAGCACGCCTGTTGTTATCAGCTGCTGATAAGCAAAGACAGGAAGTGCTGTTTGTTTTTATTCGTTCAACATCGCCATAGCAACCTGTTTATTCACCACAGAATAACGTGTATGATGATACCAGCTTACGTGACCACAGCATTCTGAACCGAGTGTGTGTGTGTGTGTGTGTGTGTGTAGGTATATCTACCTGATGGGGATTCAGGAGCGTAATGAGCGTTTGTTCTATCGAGTGCTGATGGAGGACATCGAGGCCCTGATGCCCATCGTGTACACGCCCACCGTGGGGCTCGCATGCACACAGTACGGACACATCTTCCGCAGGCCCAAGTACGTCTCTCTCACACACACACACACAGAACACTGAACACACACACACAGTACACTGAACACAGCTTACAGTCATATTGTTTATATTCTACTGCTAGTACAAGGTGTGTGTGTGTGTGTGTGTGTGTGTGTAGAGGACTGTTTATCTCCATTATGGATCAGGGACACATTCGCTCCATCCTGGACAACTGGCCAGAAACTAATGTGAAGGTACTTTATAGACACACACACACACACTACTGTACACACTCAAACCTCTGGAGTGTAACGGTGCAGAAATTCCTCAAAACAAAACTACATGTTGAGTTTCATGAACTGAATAAAACCTTGGTACAATAAAAATGTTAGATTTTTTTCCGCAGTGTGATTTAATCTGATCTTAAATCCTCCCAGTATTAAACCATCAGCACTGCAGTTTGTTTATGTTTATTTTAAATGAAACAGTAATTCTTCAGCAAGCATTATTTCTCTGAGAAGTCGACTGCACAAGGAGCAGGAAGTGTGCACTTTATAGTGGAGACCTGAAGTCTGCTCGCCTAAATTTGTGAGGATTTAAAAAATAATGAAGAAGGGATTTTATTTTCCAAAAATATTTTAAACAGAGTTTAGTGATGGTCAGTGTTTTTGAATGGACTGTTTAAATGTTTAAATTACATTTATGTTATTATGTTATAAAAGCTGTGAGGATCATGTTATAATTACACTTCCACACCCTGAGGTACTCCACTCACCTTCATTGTGTGTGTGTGTGTGTGTGTGTGTGTGTGCAGGCGGTGGTGGTGACTGACGGTGAGAGGATCCTGGGTCTGGGTGACCTGGGTGTGTATGGGATGGGGATCCCTGTAGGGAAGTTGTGTCTGTACACCGCCTGCGCTGGAATCAGACCCGAGAGCTGCCTGCCCGTGTGTATCGACGTGGGAACAGATAATGAGGTGAAGACACACACCACACACACACACACACCCAAACGCACACGCGCATGCGGTGCTGACTGCAGCAGGTGCTCCAGTTACACTGACTCCGCCCCCCACAGAGGGTCTGACTCCTCCCAGGGTGTTTTGTTTTCGCCTGTGCGCCACTACACACACACGTCATGCAGTCAGACACACATTTGTGTTTACATCTCGACTGACTGCAGCAGGTTGTGTGGAAGTTTTTCTGAGTTTCAGTAAAATGCTGGAGACAGAACAGAACTCAGGACATGTCTGAGCGCTCACTGTAACACCTTAGTTATACTGCAGGTATAGAACTCCATTAGATGTCCCAAAAACAGTAGTACAGTGACATTCTTCTGTCTGTCTGTCTGTGTGTGTGTAGAAGTTGCTGAAGGACCCGTTCTACATGGGTCTGTACCGACGGCGTGAGCGCTCTCAGCGGTACGATGACCTCATCGATGAGTTCATGGAGGCCGTGGTGGATAAATATGGACAGGACACACTCATACAGTTTGAGGACTTCGGCAACCACAACGCATTCCGCTTCCTGAAGAAGTACAGACACAGATACTGTACCTTTAACGACGACATACAGGGTAGAGACACACAAACGACACACAGGAGCCAGAGAGATAAAGATAGATGTACACTATTAATCTTTACTGAGATATTTAGGTAGAATAGCTGTGTGTGTGTGTGTGTGTGTGTGTGTGTGTGTGTGAGAGAGAGAGAGAGATGTTGCTCAGAAGGTCAGAGTGACTCGTCAAAATCTTAAAAACGCTGTGTGTGTGTGTATCAATAGATCCTACACAATTCTCACCTTGTTTAACTTACAGTGCATGTATATGTTTATGTGTGTGTGTGTGTGGGTGTGTGTGTGTGTAGGCACGGCGTCAGTAGCCCTGGCCGGTTTATTGGCAGCGCAGCGTGCAGTGGGGAAACCAATCACTGAGCACACTGTTCTGTTTCTGGGAGCAGGAGAGGTACACACACACACACACACACACACACACAAATGTGAGCACCTACAGGAAGTCAATGCAGGGAGTTGTGGGGGTGGGAACAGGAAGGTTGGAATGGTGTGAAAAGCTGTGTGAGGACACCAAATGATCACCTAGAGACCAGGTATAGAGGGAGAACAGAAGAGGACCGAGTACTAAACCCTGTGGGACACCAGAAGAGAGTCTGTGCAGGACAGGGGTGAATCCACTACAACTGACCCTATAGGTAGGGGGCGGTTTGTTTCTGTGTGTTTGTTTGTTTGTTTGTTTCTGTGTGTTTGTTTGTTTGTTTGTTTCTGTGTGTTTGTTTGTTTGTTTCTGTGTGTTTGTGTGTTTGTTTCTGTGTGTTTGTGTGTTTGTTTCTGTGTGTTTGTTTCTGTGTGTTTGTGTGTTTGTTTCTGTGTGTTTGTGTGTTTGTTTCTGTGTGTTTGTGTGTTTGTTTCTGTGTGTTTGTGTGTTTGTTTCTGTGTTTCTGTGTGTTTGTGTGTTTGTTTCTGTGTTTCTCTGTGTGTCTGTGTCTGTGTCTGTGTGTCTGTGTGTGTGTGTCTGTGTGTGTGTGTCTGTGTGTGTGTGTCTGTGTGTGTGTGTTTGTGTCTGTGTGTGTGTTTGTGTCTGTGTGTGTGTTTGTGTCTGTGTGTTTGTGTGTGTCTCTGTCTGTGTGTGTGTGTCTCTGTCTGTGTGTGTGTGTCTCTGTCTGTGTGTGTGTGTCTCTGTCTGTGTGTGTGTGTCTCTGTCTGTGTGTGTGTGTCTCTGTCTGTGTGTGTGTGTGGGCCTACCACCATAACTGACACCGCTACAAGGTTCTCCTGTTCTCCTGGGTTTGGTGATCAGGTCACAGCTCTGCTCTTCACATTCAAGATTCAAATAACTTTATTTATCCCAGAGGGAAATTGCTTTCACATCATCATTAAACTGTAATAATTTACACTTGATTTACTCAAAACTCTGAATGTCAACACTAACTGGGTTCATCTTAAAATTATTTATTAAATAAATCATTTTAGCACAACATGTGGTGATATTAACGATGTGCTCGCATTAGCATTAATGAGTGTGAGTGTATATGTGTGTGTTTTCAGGCTGCACTGGGCATCGCTAACCTGATCGTCATGGCGATGATGGAGGAGGGAGTGAGTCAGTCAGACGCTCGCCAGAAGATATGGATGTTTGATAAAGATGGTCTCCTTGTCCAGGTGTGTGTGTGTGCGTGTGTGATTAAATATGAATATATTTGAGTTCAGACGCATGATTATGTGTGTGTGTGTGTGTGTGTGTGTGTACACAGGGCCGATCTCAGTCCATAGACAGTAATCAGGAGGTGTTTGTTCACCCGAGTCCAGGAGACGTCAGGAGTTTTCTGGATGCTGTTAATGTCATCAAACCTACAGCCATCATCGGTGGGTCTGTGTTTGTGCGCGTGTGTGTATGTGTGAGTGAATGGTGTGTTGTTCGCGCACATCCAGCCGGTCTTTGTGATAAGCCCCGCCCTCCAGAGTGAGCTGTCCAATCAGTGCTCTTCATTTTAAGTGTGTCTGTTTATTTGTTTTATTGTATTATTTGTTATCTGTGTGTTTAGGCGTGTCAGGGGCGGGGCGTCTCTTCACTCATGATGTCATCAGAGCGATGGGTTCGATAAATGACCGGCCGATTATTTTTGCTCTCAGCAACCCGACTGCTAAAGCAGAGTGCACTGCAGAGGACGCCTACGGCCTCACACAGGTACTCACACACACACACACACACACACACACACAGGCTTCTGTGTAATTATCACAAGTAAATATAATAAATAATTCATAGAAGAAAATTGCTGTGATGTTTGTTGTTAGGCTACATCAGTGTAAAACATGCTGTGTGTGTGTGTGTGTGTGTGTGTTAGGGTCGCTGTCTGTTTGCCAGTGGCAGTCCGTTCGGTCCAGTCACTCTGGATGACGGTACAATCCTCATTCCTGGTCAGGGAAATAACGCCTACATATTCCCAGGTAGGTGTGTGTGTATGTGTTGGTTTGTGTGTGTGTGTTTTCATGTTCTCAGCTTTTAGCACTCCCTCTAGTGCCTGCACTTTAAACCAGGTTTTTTTTTTTTATTGCTAATATTGTGTGTGTGTGTGTGTGTGTGTGTGTACAGGTGTTGCTCTGGCGGTGATCCTCAGTGGAGTCAGACACATCAGTGATACGGTGTTCCTTGAAGCTGCCAAGGTAAACATGATTGTGTGTTTGCAGGTGTTATTACACTGTAATGTAACTCCACCCCTTTTTAAGGTGGAGGCTGAACATTCACTCATTACGTTGTGTCACTTCTTCACCTGTACATTGTAATGGGGGTCAAAGGTGAGACTGCACGCCTGTTTACTGATGGAGACTCGAGTACAAAACTGTTCATGGCTGTCTCAGTCTTATAACAATAACATCTCTATGTGATGAGAACGCCAAGAAGAAGTAGGAACTCAGGAGGGATCAGGTAGGGCCGGAGGGTGTTAAAAGTCAGGAAATTTATGTAAAAGTGAAAAAAACAAGACTTTAATTTTAAAGGATTTCTTTATAACAAATGAGTTGGATTTCCTCTGCGTCACGGAGACCTGGATGTCTGCCAGTGAGTCGAGCGCTCTCTGCGAACCTTTACCGTCCGACTGCACATTTTTAAATTCCCCTCGGACAACTGGCCGTGGGGGCGGCATAGCAACTGTTTTCAAAAATAAATACATCTGTAAACAAATCATTCCGACCTCGTTTTATTCCAGCTTTGAAGTCAATATGTTTGAAATTGGTCCATCTCTCCCAGTGCTTTGCGCTACTTTTTATAGGCCACCAAAATATAACAAAGACTTCTTGGGAGACTTTACTGATTTCTTGGCTGGAATTATGCCAAATTATGACCGGGTTTTAATTCTTGGTGATTTTAATATTCATGTTTGCTGTCCGGATAAACCACTGGTCAAAGACTTTTTAAATATCATTGACTCTTTTAATTTTGTACAGTGCATTGTCGGTCCTACACATGAGCATGGCCACACCCTTGACTCAGTTTTGACCCATGGTATTTCTGTTGCAAACTTAAAGGTGTACGATGCATCATTTTCAGATCATATGCCTGTGATCTTTGATCTTCTGCTTCCATGTCCTCTGGTCATAAAGCCACACGCTCCTGCACAGAGCCACCGTGTTGTTACGTCCTCCACTGCGTCTCAATTCTCCGCTTCATTTAATCAAGTATCCGTTGTTGATTCTTGTACTGCTGATGTGGAGGCACTTTTTTCTTGTTTTAATTCTAAATGTCTGTATATCCTTGATTCTGTGGCTCTGGTGAAAACTAGACATTCAAAACCTAGATCTGATCCTTGGCTGAACGATATTACACGCGCAGCCAGGCGTGAATGTAGAAAAGCGGAGAGAAAGTGGAAAAAGGACATGTTACAGGTGTCCTTTCAAATTTTAAAAGACAGTTGGCGAACCTATCAAAAAACTGTAAAAATTGAAAGAACTAAATATTTCTCTGATGTTTACAACCATTAACACTGTGATTAATGCTCCACAAACAGCTTGCTTGGAAGCTTCAGATGAATTATGCAAAAAATTTTTGCACTTTTTTATAGATAAGGTTGAAAGCACTAGAGCCCCCATACACCATTCTTTGCCTAAGCCATCAACCCCATCTATACCTCCTGCTGTATTAGACAGATTTGAGCCTGTTGGTCTGCCTCTGTTAAAAAAAAATTGTTGGTCATATGAAGCCCTCTGGTTCCTCTAATGTTCTTCCACCTCGTCTCTTTAAAGAGGTTTTTCCAACCATAGCCCTAGATGTACTCAGTATTATTAACAGCAGTTTGATAAATGGTATTGTCCCAGATGGTTTTAAGCATGCCGTGGTACAGCCATTGATTAAGAAGCCTGGTCTTGACATTTCTGTCCTCTCAAATTTTAGGCCAATCTCAAAACTTCCTTTTATTTCAAAGATTTTAGAAAAAGTTGTTTACTCAGCTAAATGTGTTCCTAGAGGAACTAAAAGTTTTCGAGTTGTTTTAGTCAGGTTTTAAAACCAACCATAGTACGGAAGCTGCTCTGTTAAAAGTTTTTAACGACATCCTTTTAGTCACAGTCACTTCTGCTCGACCTAACTGCGGCCTTTGACACAGTGGACCACGACATTCTTCTGTCTCGACTAAAAGATTGTGTGGGAATCCAGGGCAGTGCGTTAGAGTGGGTTAGATCATATCTGACAGGGAGAAGTTTTAGTGTCCGTGTGGGGTCTGCTGAGTCTTCTGCTGCTCCCCTCACTTGTGGAGTGGCCCAAGGCTCTATTTTGGCCCCACTCCTCTTTTCCCTATACCTCCTTCCTCTCGGGGCCATTCTTCGCAAACACGGTGTCTCTTTCCATTTTTATGCAGACGATTCACAAATTTACATGCCCTTAAAACAAAAGCAAATTTATTTAGTTCAACAACTTTTAGACTGTGTTGACAAAATTAAATCCTGGCTGTCAGCAAATTTGTTACGTTTTAATGATACAAAGACAGAGGTCATACTGTTTGGGCCTAGCGATGCCTCTGTTGCTGATGTAGACTTGGGTGCTCTGACACAATATCGAAAGTCTATTGTAACAAATCTTGATATAAAATTGGATTTAAACTTTAAACTTGATGCTCAGATTAGTGCAGTTGTTAAAACAAGCTTTTTTCAACTTTTTTTTTAAATCATTTCTTTCTCAGCATCCTTTTGAGATTTTAGTTCATGCTTTCATTACAAATCGCTTAGATTATTGCAATGCACTTTATTATGGGCTCAGCCATGCGTCACTTGCATGATTACAGCTCGTACAGAATGCTGCTGCACGGCTTTTAACTGGTACAAAAAAACGAGAGCACATTACTCCGATTTTAAAGTCATCGCACTGGCTCCTGATTCGCTTTCGTAGTGATTTTAAAATTCTCTTATTTGTTTTTAAATCCTTACATGGTCTCGCCCTACTGCCCTGCTCGCTCTCTTAGGTCAGCTGCTCAGTCTCGTTTGGTTGTCTCCAAAACACTGAGAAAACTCAGGGGGGACCGTTCCTTTTCTGTCGCAGGTCCTAAACTATGGAATGATCTGCCGTTGCATCTTAGACAAATTGAATCTTTTATGGTTTTTAAGTCATCACTTAAAACACACCTTTTTACGCTTGCTTTCAACTCAGTTTGATTTGTTGACTGATATTCTTGTGTTTATTTAAACTGACACTTATTTCATTTGTGATGTAACTATTCTTGTTAGGCGGTGTACAGCACTTTGGCTGACCTTGTTGTTTTTAAAGTGCTTTATGAATAAAGTTTAATTGATTGATTGAGGAAATTTATGAAAGTGTGTACGTGTGAGAAAAATGTGTCTAGATAATAATGAGATGAATGAACGATGAATGAAATGTCTCTGATGAGCAAGCCAAGGGTGACGGCGACAGTGGCAAGGAAAAACTCCCTGAGATGGCAATAGGAAGAAACCTTGAGAGGAACCAGACTCAACAGGAAACCCATCCTCATCTGGGTGAAATATGCTAACAGTCATGTCATGTATAAAATTAATGTGTACAGTTTTGTGTAGAGTGCAAGCAGAGAGTCCAGCAGGACTATGACATCATAACTAAAAAAGAGAGTCAGAAAGAAACACATGACATGAGGAGGAACTGGAATCCAGTCACTTGTCAACAAACCTGAGTGATCAGTGAGCGTGGGGAAGACGGTGTCTAAACAGACCAGTTCACCGTAATACTGTGTGGAAGGCAATTCCATAATTCTGGGGCTTTATTAAAAAGATCTGCCCAAGCTAGAGTCTTCATTATACAAGTTATCAGTAAATATCCTGCACCCTTTGATCAACGTAGTTTTATAAGATTTACGAAGTTTTATAAGATCAATGTGACATTTCACTGGGAGCCCATGCAGCGTGGATCAGACAGGAATCTGAAATAAAACAAAAGAGCAAAACTAAATGAAACTTAAAAACTAAGGCAAGACCAGTGCTCACCCCCGCGGTGTGAGCCGTACTGAGAGTGTACCGGGGATTATAGACATATCAAACATATCATGAACATAATGCAGCACAATGAGCAGCACGTCATCTTTTTATATTCATCAGGGTTTTGTTCTTTTAAAGATTGTGTCAACATCATTTTACACACAGATACGTTGGTGTGAATATTTTCCTGCAATTTTGAGAACAGACTTATTTTTAGATCAGGTCAGCCTACAGGAAAAGAAATAGGTTATTGCTGAACTCACTGTGTGTGTGTGTGTGTGTGTGTGTGTGTGTGTGTGTGTTTTAGACCCTGGCAGATCAGTTGGCTGATGAGGAGCTGAATCAGGGGCGGCTTTATCCTCCATTGTCCAACATCAGAGAAGTGTCTGTCCAGATGGCTGTTAAGGTGAGGGGTGTGTGTGTGTGTGCGCGCGCGCATGGGGTTTGTATGATGATGGGGTAGTTTGTCTAAATGTGTCTGTGTGTGTGTTTAGGTGGTGGAGTATCTCTACAGTAAGGGTATGGCGTTCAGATACCCTGAGCCAGTGGATAAGGAGGCGTACGTGAGATCAGTTGTGTGGAACACGCAGTACGACTCCTTCCTCCCCGACACCTACGAATGGCCTGGGGTCTCCCACAGCCCCATACTTGACTAAGCCCCTCCCCCACGGCCCCATACTCGACTAAGCCCCCCCCCCCCCCCAGTGTCTCCCACAGCCCCATACTCGACTAAGCCCCTCCCCCACAGCCTCATACTCGACTAACCCCCTCCCCCACGCCCTGCCCAGTGTCTCCCACAGCCCCATACTCGACTAACCCCCTCCCCCACGCCCCGCCCAGTTTCTCCCACAGCCCCATACTCGACTAAACTCCTCCCCCACGCCCCGCCCTGCCCAGTTTCTCCCACAGCCCCATACTCGACTAAGCCGCTCCCCCCGCCTGGTCCTCACATTCATGTTAATTCCCTGTACCTCAATAATTAGAATTTGGACCCTTGTTAGGGAAGGAACACATCTGCGGGCGTGTGTGTTTTTGTACTACACATACAGCTGTTGCTTTCATTTAAGGGTCGCCACAGAGGACCATTCGGTCCACGCACAACTTGGCACAGGTTTTACGCCGGACGCCCTTCCTGATGCAATCGTCCCATGTTGTCCGTGCTTGGTACCGGCACGGCATCCAGTGTCATCGGGTGGGAATCGAACCTGGACCTTCAGCATGTCAGGGGGAACCTACCACTGAGCCACTGATAATGATGATGATGATGATGATGATATTATTATTATTATTATTAACGGTCGTGTTCACTCTGCTCACATGATTAGACTAATCAGATTATAAACAGCCTAAATGAAGTGTGTGTGTGTGTGTGATGGAGCAGGGGAACCCTAATGTGTGCAGGGTCAGGGGGTCCAGGGCTGAGAACTATTGATGGACACGCACACTCCACACGCGCACACTTCACACACACGCGCCTGATCTGCCAGCAAGTTTCATCTGTGATCACTCACAACACTAGAACACCTCGAGACTGTGGTGCTAATCCCAATCCCCCCCCCCATTAGTCCTGTATACACCTACAGGAGTCACATGTTCCTGCGTTGGGGACCAGTCCATCAAAACTCCACAGCTGTGTTTGTGTGAGGGAAGCGGAGAACTCTGAGGAACCCACGTGGAAATGAGGAGAAGATGTGAAGCTCCACACGGACTGAGATCAGGATGGAACCTGATGCTGTAAGGAGGTGATGATACCTGCTGCTGTTACCCTCCTGCCCCACTCCAAGGTGTCATCACCATTCCGCCCACTCCTGAAGGAATGATAACCCTGCCCACTCCTGAAGCAATGATAACTCCGCCCACTCCTGCAGTTATTTTAGTTAATATTAGTCTGTGTTTTGAATAGGAAGACCTGAGTAATGAGCTCTAACACACTTTTGTGTGAATGACTGCAACATATCTGTGTTGTGAGCTTTACTCCTGTTGTGCACCAGCACTGTGATTGTGTGTGTGTGTGTGTGTGTGTGTGTTAATAATGGTTTCCCTGACATGTGCAAAGAGTTTTGTGAGTGACAGAGCAACGAACAAGATTATTATTATTATTGTTAGTAAGAGCTTTATTTTGCTGTACGCTCTTTTATTCCATTTTAGTTAGAAGGTGACTAAAAGTATGTACTGTATGAATAAATGCACATGATATAATGTTGACTGTATTTGTGTGTGTATGTTGTGTGTATTTAACTAAGCACTGAGTCACAGTAATAATTAATATAAACCTGTGATCTGATGCTGTACTACTGTGCTACACTTCTGACCAGTCAGAGCCCGGTATAATAAATCTGATTGGACTAGGGTGTGTTTTCATAAAACAGGGCAGGTGTAATAACATGAGCAACAGGTTCATCTCACTGTACTTGAACAGATCATCACTTCTACAGTAGGAGCTTCTCATCACTGTGCTGTAGTGTACACTGAACAGCCATAACATTAATGCTGTGTGTGTGTTCTGACACCATATTACTGGAATTAGCATTAACCTGAGCTGTAGCGGCTCTTCTATTGGATAAGACTACACGGACCAGCCTACACTCTCTGTGTACATCAGTGACCCCTGACCCCCGTGTCCCTGTCTCCAGTTTACTGCTTTTCCTTCCTTGGATGATTTTAGGTCTGTCCTGACCACTGCAGACTGGTAACATCCAACATGAAAAAAAATGTTTACTTGCTGTCTAATATACAGTGGAATGCGTAAGTTTGGGCACCCTTGTTAATCTTCATGATTTTCCTGTATAAATTGTTGGTTGTTATGATAAAAGAATTCAGTTAAATATATCATATAGCAGACACACACCGTAATATTTAAGAAGTGAAATGAAGTTTATAGGATTTACAGAAAGTGTGCAATAATTGTTTAAACAAAATTAGGCAGGTGCATAAATTTGGGCACCACAAAAAAGAAATGAACTCAATATTTAGTAGATCCTCCTTTTGCAGAAATAACAGCCTCTAAATGCTTCCTATAGCTTCTAATGAGAGTCTGGATTCTGGTTGAAGGTATTTTGGACCATTCCTCTTTACAAAACATCTCTAATTCATTCAGATTTGATGGCTTCCGAGCATGGACAGCTCTCTAACTCACACCAAAGATTTTCAATTATATTTAGGTCTGGGGACTGAGATGGCCGTTCCAGTATGTTGTACTTGTTCCTCTGCATGAATGCCTTAGTAGATTTTGAGTAGTGTTTAGGGTCGTGGTCTTGTTGAAAGATCCAGCCCCGGCGCAGCTTCAGCTTTGTCACTGATCCCTGGACATTGGCAGTGGTGTCAAAAGTATTCACATTCACATTTTAGTACAATGCAAATACATTAAAGAACCATATATGTGTAATACTGAGCATTAACATGTTTCATGGAGAAGAAGATATAATAACTAGCTGCCTATAAGTATTTTAATGGTGCGAAAGGTGGTGCCAGAGGCGTGTTATCAGTAACCTTTATTGGAATGTAAATGTACATCCAAGCTTAGCTGCAGGAATCTGTGAGGGCAACATACAGGAAATTTAGTGCACCCAGGGCAGGCTCAGTAACAATTACCCTTGTATAATTGTTTACAGTAAACATTAGTGCTGTCAGAATGAAGGATTAATTCAAGTGATTCATCAAAAAAAAAAAAAAAAAAAAAATATATATATATATATATATATATGTGTGTGTGTGTGTGTATATATATATATATATATATATATATATATATGTGTGTGTGTGTGTATGTATATATATATATATATATATATATATAGTATATCTTATTCCTGTTCCCTTCCTCGCTGTTGCTTGGTTGTGACATTTCGCTCGAATCTTGAGTCTCTATCACGGACATCTTTGTCTACTTATCACAACCTTATCAACCGAAAATGCTATTTTATTCAAACGTCCTTGCTGGAGTGTGTGTGATGTGATGTCATGTGCAGGTGCGATGTATCGCGTACCTACCAATAGGGTGTCGGAATGGTATGTTTATACTTCTCATTCAACCACAATCAAATTCGCTCCATCTGGACGGCGCGATTTATCCGGATGTTTTTTTTGTGTTTGTTTTTTGAATGACGAGCTGAAATAAAATAGGAGTAACAAGGCTATTTTTAACATGTAAGGAGTAGAAAGTACAGATAATTGCGTGAAAATGTAAGGAGTAGAAAAACGCAATTACACGAGAGGTCACATGACCCATACACGCGATGGTTGAGAGATACTGATGCAATGTCCAAACCCCCTTTCTTTCTCTATTTAAGTAGTTTATTGTACTTGACAGCGAGAAATTTCTACTTGCAAGAGTGTCAGCATTATGCATTATGCCAAGACGTACAACCTCAAACGAACACTGTACGAGACTTGATATCAAAGGTTGACAAGATACAGGGCGAGACGCTACAGATAAGGAAAGATTTAAATATGTGCATAACAGAGCAGCAAAGCCTCACGTTGAAAATTGCGGAGTTGGAGGACAGGTCTCGCCGTAATGATGTGCGTCTGGTGGGGCTCCCGCAGAGCCGTGAGGGAGATGACCCAATAGGTTTTCTTCAAGAGATGCTCCCTACCTGGATACCAGCGGTGAAGAAGAAGGGTCCGATTGACATTGACCAAGCGCACAGAGTTTACGGCACCGGTAAATCCCGCACTTTAATCTTTCGCGTGTTGCGGTACCAGGACCGGCAGGCGATTCTGCAGGGAGCCAGGGAAGTGATGAAAACCGAACCGATTCGTGATCAGGATCACCTGCAGCGTTTCTTCAACGACTATAGCAGGTTCACCTGCCATAGGCGACAGGCCTTCGGAACTTTTCAAAAGGAGTTGCATGCGCTGGGAATACCAAACTTCCTCATTTACCCTGCTATTCTTCACGTTAGCTCTGGTGGGAATCAACTCGTTCGATTCAGTTAAGAAAGCAGAGGAATTCTTAGCACAAGCCCGCAATGGGCACGCATCCGGTGCCAGACGTAAACTGGCCTTTTATGGTCCATCGTCGTCTGCAGAGTCTATGGAAGAGTAAAGAGTCCATGAACGGTTTAGGAGTAAGGGCCTCTGTTTAATCTGGTGCGAACAATGTAACGAGATATCTCAGAGGATAAGAGTCCTGAGTTCTTTGTTAGTTTTATTTATTTATTATTAACACACACACATATATATATATATATATATATATACTTACCCCTTTTTTATTTTCTTTTTTCTTGCATTTAATTGTATTGTTTATATTTATTTTATTATAGTTTAATTGGTTAAACATCTATATATATTTTATTTATTATTAATATTATTATTTTATTATTTATTCTTTTATTATTTTATTTTTTATTATTTTTTTTTGCTAAGTCCCTTGCCCTCTGTTAATTTGTTTTGTAATTTACATATATTTTGACTGACATTACTGTTTACATTATGCATGCTGTTTTTTACTTCATACTTCATGTTCAATGGAAGAGGGGTGTCGACGTTGACTTTCTGGTGTACGAGGGTGAATGTTGCCACGGGTCCTTATAATGCAAGGGGATTTTGCGGTCTCAGATAGGGGATATTTATTTATGTTATTTCTATGTATTTTTTGTGTTTTTTTGGTTTTGTCACAGGTCA
Organism: Clarias gariepinus; assembly: GCF_024256425.1. Taxonomy (NCBI): domain Eukaryota; kingdom Metazoa; phylum Chordata; class Actinopteri; order Siluriformes; family Clariidae; genus Clarias; species Clarias gariepinus. Next base: position 345,073 of record NC_071120.1, on the reverse strand, counting down.
GGCAGTTATATTTTGGTTGTGCAAAACCTCTTAAAATTCGCACCATTCTTTCAATTGATTATGGATAATTTCAAATATCGTTATATCGATTAATATTAGAGGACTTAATAGTCCTAATAAAAGAGCCAAACTTTGATTTACTTGCGCAAGAAAGCAGTTGATATTGCTTTAATTCAGGAAACCCATCTAAAGAGAGCAGATGTTCATAGGTTACAGAATTAATTTTATAGAGTAGCGGCTTTCTCTACCGACAACACCAAAACTAAAGGTACTATTGTTTTGTTCTTTCGTAGATGTAACCTCAAGATTGATAGAGAGAGCCAAGATAAATCTGGTAGACTTGCCTATGTTTGCACAAAAATTTAAGGGAAGAAAATAGCATTTGTATCAATCTATGCCCCTACAATATTTGAGGCAATTTTTTTTCCCACAAATTACTAATCAATTAATCTCGTTGATAGACTACTCTCTGATTATTGGGGGGGATATGAATGCGGTTATAGATCCAATATTGGATAGATCTTCCTTGTGTAATCGAGTTCAGCTCAATTCTTCTGCTACGCTTAATAATTTTGTAAAAGCGCTAAACTTGATAGATGTTTGGAGATCTGGTAACCCCCAAAGTATAGATTATACATTTTTCTCGACACGGCATCACTCATATTCGAGAATAGATTATCTACTGTGCTCCAAGGAACTTTTGACTTTTTTGGAGCAGACGGTGATACTTCCGGCTATTCTTGCAGACCATAATCCTATAAGGGCAGATTTAAATTGTAATTTGTTGGCTAAAAAATCTCAGCGGTGGCGTTTTAACATTTCTCTTTTATTGAATAATCAGTTCGATTCAGATTTTAAGGCCGGTCTGTCTGAATTTCTTTCTTTTAATATTGGCTCGGTTGAATATCATACGTTTGTGTGGAAAGCTACGAAAGGTTTTATTAAAGATTTTTCGATAGCCCTTCGCCACAAATTTAAAAAAGTTGCATAATCAGAGAATCGACTACTTAGAAAAAGAATTTCAATCACTTGAACGTTTGTTAAAATCTGCATTTTCCAACCCGGTATTTAAGACGCTTCAAATCCTTAAGGCTGAACTGAATGATCTTCTGAGAAGGAAAGCAGAATTTACACTTCACAGAACCAGACAGAACTATTATTTTAGTAGTGCTAGACCTAGCAAACTTTTAGCCCTTAAATTGAAGCAAAGTCAAGAGAGAGTGTACATTGATATAATTAATCACCCACCCAAAGGACTGCTTACATATGGCAAAGAAATTAACTCTGCTTTTTCTGATTTCTTTTCTAAACTTTATATATTTGACATTAATCCCTAAAGTCCAAGCTGTACCACTTTCTTGCATTCTCTTACTTTACCTCGTTTAAGTCATGTACAGTAGAAGCGGATCAATTAGGTTAGCCTATTACCTTGGAGGAACTTAAAGAGTTGTTACAGGGTGCTAAAAAAGGCAAGGCACCAGGTTTAGACGGGATCCCTATAGTTATTTCTTAAATACTTTGATCTACTCTGTCTTGGCTTTCTGATTGCCATTCACGCAGCAGTAGAAGCTGGGGCCTTTCACACACAGTTGAATACAGTACTTATATCTTTGATGCCCAAAAAAGGGAAGGATCACTTAGGGTGTGCAAATCACAGACCTATTAGTTTGTTAAATACGGATATTAAACTGTATGCCAGGATTTTGGCTGCGCTATTGCAGCGATATATAAACAAATTGGTTCATCCAGATCAGACCGGCTTTATGCCAAGTATATTGGCGGCTGATAATATTCGTAGATTACTGCACATCATACATGAATCCTGAGCTTGTCCCACTCCAGCTGCAGTTCTTCCCTTGGATGCGGAGAAGGCATTTGACAGACTGGAGTGGGATTTCCTCTGGTCTGTCTTGGATGCCTTTGGCCTCGGAACGAATTTACATTTAGGCATTGGCAGACGCTCTTATCCAGAGCGACTTACATTTTTATCTCATTACACATCTGAGCAGTTAAGGGTTAAGGGCAGTTGAGGGTTAAGGGCCTTGCTCAAGGGCCCAACAGTGGCAACAGTGGTGGTTGTGGGGTTTGAACCTGGGATCTTCCGAACCGTAGTCCAATGCCTTAACCACTGAGCTACCCCTGGCCCGGAACATGATAAAGGTATTATATAAAAACCCAACAGCTTCTGTTATAACCAACGGAGTAGCCTAGATTAAAATTTAAAACTCTGCAGCGTACAAAAGACAATGGGGAATTAGCTCTCCCGAACTTTGAATTATATCATAGGGGTTTTCAAATAAGATGCATTAATGTTTGGCTCAACCCGCTTTCTCGGGTTTCTTGGAGCGAGATGGAAATGAGTTTAGCACATAAATATAAATATACTGTTCTCTGGACTAAACAACAAACAATAGATGCAAGCTTTTGGTCAAATCATTGCCAATACAATAGTCAATTTTAAACTGATGGAAAAATGCATTCAACACACACATAAGTGGCACATCCATACTCCTATTTAGTATAATAATGATATTCATCTGGGTGGTGCACCATTTTTTTCCAGAGAAAGGCAT